>NC_092868.1:40779194-40897876 GCF_032062135.1 Pyxicephalus adspersus | reverse complement strand
CTTTGTGAGTGATAGATATCCCCCAGATGTGCTCCAACAGCCATTGGGATGCATATTATGTGGGCTGGGTCACTACTGGTACCAATGGGAAACCTGCACTGAGGAACTTTAAGAGGAGATTTTGAGAAATGGCTAAAACCGAGCGAAATCATTGTGTTAAAGAGGAACTATACTCAAAACCGACCTTCAGTCCCGCAGGGCAGTCTGATTACTCTGAGGGTGTCTGGCATATGGTCCCGCGTCGTCCCCACATCTGTCTTCTCTTCCAAGGTCTTCATCCTACGTCATCCGAACCAGATTCGAGATCGGTTTACGTAGGATGAAAAAAATATTGCCGATCGCACTGCGCATTCGGCAAATTTATCTCTTTGGGCAAAAAGGCTCCTTCTGGGCATGCCTGAGATGCTTGGGCATGTGTAGGAGTGCCCAGGAGCCTCCTGGGATGTGTGACGTAGGTATCTTGAGAGGCTTTGCGCTCCCATTCATTCTTGACCACCTAGGTGGCTGAGAATTAGGGGGCGGTGCTGCAGCTAAAAAACAAACAAAAAAAACCCAGAATTTTTACCCAGCATAAAAGGGTTCTCTACCCTTTTATGTAAAGTGAAAATACTGAGTATAGGTACACCTTAGGTATAGCCTGCAAATGCTCTGCTTGATTATGAACATTTCCAAAATCAGAGGTGAAGTTTTAAAAAGTGTAATATTTTCCCTTTATTGATCAGCTTTCCTAATATTTGATTTTATGTTAAAAGTACCTGTATTGTGTTACTGTGTGAGGTTGTCATAATAGAGGAGCAGGACTTTCCTAATGCCAGGGCTCCCACTCTGATGTCTGGTGGGGTAATAAGTTTTTTTTCTCCGCAGAATGGATAAAGCAGGGAGATCTTCTCCTGCAGGTCCTCTGGTAACTTTTCTCTCTAGCATGGTTAACTGTCAGGCAGCACAGTACTAACATAACTAAATCTCACTCCAAATCTTTTGAAACCAGCCATCGAAGAAGGCACAATACATTAGATGATATCACATTGCAGATATACCACGGTTACAGAACATCGGTCTGGGCAACACATTACTATTTTTCAGAAGTAACTTAAAGCCCAGCTAAACCATAATTGAATAAGGTAAATTCTCAAGCATAATTAGTGTAAAGTATAAGAATTGTTGGAACTGATTTTTTTTTTTTTTAATAACCCCTTATGAAGCTATGCTTTTCGCTTTGTCACCTATCCACACACCTCTCTTCTTTTATTTTTCTCTTGCTCACCACTTACTTGCTTCAAACTACAAGTCGCATCTACTTGTCTGTATGCATGCTTTCTACTATAATGCAGAGAGCCTAGGAAATGTGTTGTGGCATATATTTTTCCTACATCAGGCCAATGCCACTTATCAACCTGATTCTCATCTACTTGTCCATCATCCAAAATTGTTTTATCATGGCTGGGTGCTGCTTGGGTAACTTTTTGTTCCCTGTTCCAGAGCAAGTCTTCACTTTTTGAGTTCATGTCCACTTTAAGGTATTGCTTTCTTTCAAACTGAATGGTCTGCTTTTATCCCCTCCCCAGTTTAATGGCTTCCTTCTCTGTATTTTAGCTCATTACAAAGGTTTATTTTTAGTGACTTCCACACACTTTCTTCACTCATCTTACTATGCTGGACGATAGTGTCTATATTAGGCGAACTCCTTAGTGACTTTTTACATTTGCAATTATTACATTTTAATATTGATGATCCTCCTCTTAGAGGCATGTTTGTGGCTCACTGCACAACACTCTATATATTTGGAGAATTGGCATATTTATACCGCTGCAATTGTTTGTTCCCTCATTGATGTTTATTTGTTTAACTGCGTTCCTAAAGAATATTGTATGGAAGACGGCATTCCTTGATTAGACCATTACATAGGTTAAAGTTGTAGCTATTTAGAAAACTGTTTTTTTTTTTTTAATTTGTGGAAAGTGGAACTAAACCTGTGATGCTGACCTGTCTCCACTTCCATCACCAGGTGCTGCCTACTTCCTTTTCTTCCTGTAGGTGATTTACGGCCATCTTAATTGGACGGACAGGGTTGATGTAACTCCCAGTTGTTTGTTCATTCCGGGCATGTGTAAGGGGAAGCCAGGATTGCTGGGTGTTCTAGAAACTAAAGCTTATGCTGCACATGCGCAGTTCAGCTTTGTGCCAGAGACCTGGGAAGAGTTATTACAGAAGGGACAAGGCAATTCTGCAATAATGACCTGCCTGAGTGGATTCCTAAAAGTGGAACTTTAATTCCACTTTAATGATCGTTGTGACAAAATGTTGTGTATTTTGTATGTCTTATGATGTGACATTGAGGACATCAGCAACAGGTTTGTGCTAGAACTACGTGATGTGAAAATACACTTGATTACATCTATAATAGACATATTTGGGTCATGTATGTCAAAAACAATTTTAGGTCAAACTGTGGTCCCCATACTTTGAAGGTAATGGTATACATTTTTTGGGTTACTTTCTGATGTCTTTGATAGTTGCACAATGTTGTTGCTTTCTGTGTTTGGTTGCTTCCTGTAGTATTTTGGATTGTTGATGGGGGATCAGCCTGTAAGGTTGGTCGGTGAATGATATCTTTTGTATTGATTTTACCAATATTAGTAATGGGATGAAAATGTACTTGGCTTTATTGTAAGCATTGGCAGGTAGGTTCAGGTGGCTATTCATTACTTCTGGAACAGGTAGATTTTTAGCATGTGTAAATGAATCTGTGTCTTTTAATAGACAAGGCTGTGTCAGCTGTTTTATTGTTTGTTTGAATGGAAGTATCCATTAAAAGGCTTTACTCATTTGTGAATATTAACCGTTGCTCTTTTTATAGTTTATTTCCGCTTGGATAAGAGAAAAGCAGATGACATTTTCTACTTGTAGCGTTGCTTGGTGAAACTTTTATGCTGCAGGTTATTGTGGAACTGGTTTGCTTTACAGGCTTGTGACAGGCAAGTCTGCCTATAACTAGCAGTTTATATTTGTTTTATGTCTTCTGCAAACACAGTAAGTTTGGCATTTTGCGGATGTCTGATTTGATCTAGACGTTCTCTAAGGGTTGTTCAAACTAAAGGTGGCCCGCACCCAGCAGACATAGCTCGGCACTCTTCCTTTTTCCCAGCACCTAGGTAGTCTTTCCTGCATGGATAAAAAAATAAATTTCATTGTGGCTCGTGCAGTTGTAATTTGGTTGTGTACAGACATTAGCGGCTGGAAAATAGATTTTCATCTATGCGCACACTGCCAAGCCTCACCAGATTTTTCAGGGCAATGTTAATGGGTTGTTCTAATAGCCTGCTGCTAACACGTTCTAAGCAAGAGCCCCCATAAAAACCTTTAATAGCCGCGGGGTTGTCTGATTGGAGCTTTCACAGGCTTAAGAACCCCTTTCCTGTCACCTTGTGACAATGTTTGGGCCCTTTGGTGAAACTTTTTAAGTGCTTAGCACTGAATTGTCGTAAGAAAGGGAGCGATTCACACCCCCCCATAGCTGCATCTGCCAAGGCTAGGAGAAAAAGACAGGGCCAATGATATAAGACTTAATTATAGCGGATTGAGGCATTGACCAAATTACAGGTCTGCTTTAAAGGTGCCCATGTAATTATTTAAAAAACAGTGCAGCAAATCTCGTCTAACTTCTAAATGATAAGCTGTGACTGCAGGTGCTTCTCTCTGCTTGTTGGAATTCATGACTCTGGTGGGTGCATTGGCCAAGTTTGTGGACTGATCTAGCATACTGTTGGATCAAGTCTCATGAATTCCTCCACCGATGGATTGGGAAGTTTTGCTGTTTTTCAGAATTCTGTGAGATTTTATTATATTTATTTTATTCTATGAAGGACCTTCACAGTGTTCTGTCCTACCATTGTTTTTCCTTAGTTGTCACATGCTTTCCATACAGACTACAGGCACCATGTACCAATGCACATTGCATATACATGTTCCACTGTCAGGAAACCATCCTGAGAAATTTCATGTAGCCTAATGTGGGATGTACACAGTACATGGATGGTTTTACATCTCTTTCCAGTGTTGGCTGTTTTTAAACTTGTAACCTGTTAAGGTAAAAATAAATGTCTGCCAATTTCCATTGTTTGTGTATGAACATCTGTCTCCTTATAACTGCAAGGGCCGGGTCTTGGTGTGTTACTGTATTTTTATTTTTTTATCTAAGACTCGATTGGCATTGCTGTCATTCCTTCTGCCAGCATTCCATCGGGGTTTAGAAAGTGCTTTGCCACAGGACCTTCCAGTAGAAGAATATAAAACTGGCTACTTAATACAGTGATCTTGTACGGGTGCCATGTGCAGGAATTAAGCAGTACAAAGCTTCCTTTTTTGTCTGCGCACATATTTTGGATTAACCCTCTGTAAGTCACAGTGGCCCAAAAGAAGCAAAGTGTATTGTCTGAGAGTAATGGTGGCAGTCTTTCATGCAAAACATATGGTGTTTGTGTGTGATCCCAAAACATGTTAGTCTAACAAATCTTTACAGCTATGCTGGTTTGTCTGAAATATGTTTAAACTGTGATCCATGAAATCATGTCAGAGATGTTTAGTGTAGGGACTCGCTGACGAAAAAGGCCTCCCCTACCTGTTAAACAAAAACTCATTCAGCTGTTAAACATATCTGTAGAATTCATTTGCTTTGCGTCAAAACTATTTTACACATTCAACTGGAAAAATGTGTTTTTTGAGAATGAAAAATATTCAGAGTCTTGCTGTTGCAGTGCTTGGGTTAATCAGCAGCTTCAGCTCAACCCAGTCAGTTTACTTCCTTGGCCAAGTCCAACAGAGGAGTATAATAATAATACCGGTAATAGTAAAGAGGAACTGTACTTTGAAAGCTCAAAAAAAAATAAAAATATTTTGCATATGCAAAAATGCACAGCGACAGCCAGTCTATCTTTTTCTGCATTCTCTTCATAGAGGTGGCCAACTTGGTAGAAGCTTTTGGACATCACTGGATATATTTTATGCTATCCATACTGTACATTTTTCCATTGTGGCAATATTAATTTCAAGGTCAAAACCTGTTCATTGTGCAAGGTGAAGGCTGGGTATTCAAAGTCCACTAAGGTATACCCTCAAACATAATTTACAAAATCTCCAAATTATTAATGCACTGTTAAGGTCTAATCTTCACACACTCCAGACAGCAACTACCCGAAAATGTGGCATGCGCTGGGACCTATTCCATGGCAGCCTTTCTCAACGTTTCAAACCCCTCTCAGGTTTTGGGTAACTCCTGCTATATTACATGTATTCATGGCTCACAGTACGTTAGTGGTGGTGGTTAGTTGGACAAATGCCTCTTACATTGCATCTTAGTGATTGCTCAATTTATTTCAAGTGGAAGCTTTGGCAGCGTTTGTAATAATAATAAAAAAAAAATCCACTGTTTTGAAGCATACTTCAACAGTGGATTGCAGCCACTTTTTACCCTTTTGTGGGTGAAGGTACAGGTGAAGTTGCCAATCCTGTTTAAAGGAAGTGTAAAAAGAAAAAAGTATTCTCGCATGATTGTGTTTTAATTTTATACAAGTTGACCTTATTTAGTTTGAAGTTTGTTTGATAGTGAACAGCTTCTACTTCAGTGTTCTCCCTTTAGTCGGGCGCACCACCCGGTTGTTTTTGGGTGGTTACTGATGAGTTTGGGTCACAATTCAGAGGGTGCCACCTACAATTTCTTCCCACACAACTTAAAAACATTTCTGGGTTGAGCACTGTACTCCTTTAGTATCTCAAACCCCAGGTTATGATTGGACACCTTATCACAGTTTTCACTAACAGGTTGTTTTAAAGGTAAAATCTGGAATTATTTCTTTTTTTTTTGGGTAGATTACATTAGTACTACTACTGTCCTCAACTCAATCATGGCGTGTTTAGATGTATAATGTTTCATGAAACATACCAGACATTTTATGATGGCGTTATAAGCACATGTTTCAATAAATGTAGAGTACATTTTTTTATGATTTGCTCTTAAGCTGTTATGTTTGCTTTGTGTTCCATTCTAGGAAGCTAACTGGAATTATTTTGGCTTAGGTTATTTTGATTGATCTTTGACTGGATAAGCACCTGTGTATACATACCTTTATGTATGCTCATGAATGGTGGATAGCATTCTCTATTAGACCCTGTACACACTGGCATTTGTTAATCTTGGTTTGTAAACACTAAAGAGCATGACCTTCAGCAGGCATTTACATAGCATTGCAGAAGCCCGAAACCCTTAAAGCACCTTCTAGCTTATTCCAGCTGTAGTCTGTGTGTGCTTAAAAAGATTTGAATGGGAATTCATAGTGGCTTTTTTTTATATTTGTATCATTTGAATCTGCTTAATATGACATACTACAAATGTTTGCCTTTTCCAGGCAGGATGTGCCAAAGAATTATTATTTTTAGCTAGTCTTGTGGTTTACACACATCTGCTAGGAGGTTGAGAGGTAGATAAACAGTCAACATATTTCCAAGTTCAGCAATGCATTGGCCCAAGTTTTTTTTTTTTTTTCCACCTCCAGATTTTCTGGTTGGGACAATGGTTTGGCTCCATCACCTTTGGCCAGCTAGATGGGAAGGTTATTCAGTAAAACCCAACCAAGTAGTAGCTGGAAGAGCTTTGCCAGGCCTGCGGTGGAAGGGTTATGTGAAGTGTGGCTGAAAAGAGTTTAAAATCTCTTGGCAGATAAAACCGTAAACATGTGTAAGGCAGTGCGATGACTTCTAGAAAGCTTCAGCAAGCATCAGAAAAGGTTTCAAGATTGCCTGCCAAACCGTGGGGAACATAATACTGCAGCCAACATTTTCATCAAAAGAAAACTCTGCTTTATAGTCAATGTAATTTTAAGTTTGTGGGTTTTGTGTGTGTTTTATATATTCTCATCCCAATAATCAAAAACAGGACAAAGGATTCCCATAGCACTATGGGTTAACTAAGGAATGGTTTATGATTCTAAATAGGCCTTTTTAACTGAAAATTGTATAGTAACTTTTTACCTTTCAGATCGTTAAAGTAAATCTAATCTTTTTGGCTATCTGTATGGATGACATTTTTCCCCACTGATGACCACTCTAATCTACTGTGAGCTGTTAATATAGTATTTATAGCAGGGGTTGTTTGAAGACCTGAAAGGTATTCCAAGGGTTTCCCAATGTTAAAAAGTTTGAGGGAGGCTGATTTCATCATTTGATCTGCTTCTTGAATGCTTTTGGTCAGCGTTCAAAGGCAAATGTTAACAAATGCCCTGGCTACAGAACATTTTTTAGCGGTAGTATATTGCTGTTAATTTATATTGGTTCAAAGAATGGAACATTTTCCTGGTCTTTACCAGTTAAAAGTATGTCACTGGCATTATTTTATCAGTAATGATGAGCATTCTATGGCAGCTGTGCTGCCAACATTTGAGTTGTCAGGCCTAGTTCCATTGCTGTCAGTGTTAGCAGTGAATGAGATTCCAATTCTGGGTATGTCAGACACTACAGAGAATGTTAAGGAGAGTGGAATTACAATTGGATCAAGATTCTGGATGCATATCTATAGCACAAAGGATAACCTTGCAAACAGCCCTGGGGATTACAGTGATTATTCTTTGTATGAATGTGAACACATTTAGGCATGTTGGATTTAGATTTCTTCTGTTTTAATGCACTTACAGAGCTTTCTAAATAATATGTGCTGGGCTTTGACAGTGCAGAGCAATCATTCTGCATTATCCAGTTGGCTCTGGTACTCTGGAAGGATGGAGGCTAATTAACCGTGTCAGGGTTTGCATCTGTAAAAGGCTTTGATTCAGCCGGCAGAGCTCCCATTTTACCTGATTCTGTGTGTGCCTTTCTTCCCTGCATACAAGAACACTTGAACCTTGCCAGAAATCTTTATCTTCCAGGGAATTTATTTGAAGACCAGCTAATTAGACTGCATGTAGTCTCTGGAAGAGCATGCATGCAGGTGACAGACAGCGTTTCTTTGCAATTTATGGATCCCAGTGTATACCTCCCTAAACCAGATATAGTTTCTACAGTTTTATCACCCGAGCTGCATAAATATGACTAATAATGTTTTGTTTCTGACTGATAAATAATGTATCTGGGTAAGTATGAAACTGAAAAATATATTGGTATTCTAGTAAACAATGATGTATCTAAGCACAAATCTGTGGTCCAGAAAGAAATTGTTTTAAAGTTGGTCTCTTAAGGTTTATTGCTGATTTTCCAATTTTTTTTTTCTGACATGTTTACCACTAATGTCAGTGGAATTGCTGAGTTTCTAATATCCCTATCAAGCATTGAAACTTGTTTATGGGCTGCCTTGGCCATGCATTGATTGAAGCTCAACTTCAAGGGAAATAGTAAAATACACAGTTCAAAGAATTTATAATTCTGTGCAATCTGTCTTGTGATTTACACACCTCTTAAATGATACACTGCAAAGACAGGCTGCATTTTACATCATCACCTCTTTCTTTTTAATTCTGTTGTAAAAGAAATCTGGCATTACCAACTTTGTGTAATCGACAGTTGGCCCAGGGAGTAAGTAGAAGTCTAATCCTTTTTCCTATATTGGTAGAGTAAGGAAAGGTGAATACCTCTTTATCCTATTGGATAGTTTGTGTTCTGTCCTGTAAAGACAACAGAAAGTAAAAGAAAATCTCAATGTAAAAGAAATCCCCTCCTAGATTTTACTGGAACAAGTATCTCTATTAAATTTCTTCTCTTCCTGTTTTGGTTTCTCCTCTCTTCCATTTTTGATGATGATGGTGTTTGTTGGGACAAAAAGAGGGACAGGAACAGAAATAAAACCTGATAGATGTACCAAACGCTTAACATTTCTCTGCGAAATCATAGTGTACTCTAATGGTTTCAGACCAAGTTCCTTGGGAGGAATTAGTCTTCACTTTTAATGAAACAGAAATGCAGCATATCAAGTTCAGTGAACAGTTGACTGGTGGTCAGGTTACATCGGGGGGGGGGGGGAAGGGGAAACCTTTTTGAAGCTTTTACGTTGTAAACAGACCTATTGGGGTATCTTGGTACCACCGCTGATTTTGTACTTCATCCCTCTTGTTTCCAGCTTTTCTTTCATCTGATCGTCTCTCTATACATACATGTATAGAAAGTGAATTGAACGAGTTAATGGAAACAACTCCTGATGCGGTGTATTTCTGTTCCTCCGTGGCACTGTGCTAAATTGGGCCTGTTTAGGATTAACTGAAATATATTGCAGCAGAAATAATGAATGCAGTGGATGGTTTTCTGCTGTTATCAAAATCCATTAACACGTTTTTCTGTGCTTGAACGCCTTTCATTGTTCATTTTTATGGTTCATGCCGAAGCAGTTTTAAGAAATAATATCCACTCTGCTGATGCAACTTTTTTCCCCAGCACTCACAAAACAATGATGATACTTCACAGGAGAATGTTTTTACTTTACATGTGGGTTTTAAAACAGTTGATGTGTTTTTTTATTTTTATTTTATTTTGCCATTTTCTTATGTTGTGCTTATTGTTATTGGGTCGGATTGTTCGAAAGACAACTCCTGATATCCCCTTGAAGTAAAAGGGTTTATATTTGTCTCCGTTGCCAACCTACAGTCTCTCTGCAATAATCTTCATCTGGCAAATGGAGTGTCTGATTGCTGGTCCAGGTGGTAAAGCTACATACACATGTCAGATGATTCTCGTCTGAAAATCGTGTCAGGGCTAGTATCTGACGAGAATCTGTCGCTCGTTCATGGATACATCCGTTGGGTTAGATACTCTTTTTAAAACTTTGTGAACTAAGGCTAAAGTAGAATTTTAGCAATTGAAAGGACATAATCTTGGAAAGGATGCGTGGGAACTCGGTCTTACAACGGTGAACTCGCATCCCTAAAAAAAAAAAAAAAAAAAAGTGAACAAAGTCTTTATTACCGAGTATGGAGAGATTTTTGTTTTCAGCAAGGACAAGAAAGCTTGTGAAACATTGTAAGTATTAAGAATTTAACTTCCATTCTGTAACATCTGGCTACTTGACCTCCTGTACCTAATTGAAAATCTTGCTGAAAAAACCTATTTTATAGGTTTGTTTTTTATAGTGAAAAGGTGTCAGAACCTTGGAATCAGATTTGGAGAATTAAAACATAGTTAACAGAATAGGCATAGCAATGTAGGTGTAAACCCATACTGTGATTGTTTCTGGGACGTCTAAATCCATGCCTTGCAAGTTCTGCAGGGGAAAATTCTTTTGAGTAACCTACATGGTGGCAGTACCTTTATTCTGGCTTTATATTTGACCTGCAGTGTCTTGTACTGTTGTATAAAACTTATTTTCTACTCTTTAGGAGTTTCTCACTGTATATGTTTAAAAAAAACAGGATGCTTAGTCCCGCTGTCCCACTGTGACCATTACAAGCCAGTCTTGGCCCAATCCTTGCATTCTCAATTAATTTTACATTACAGATAAAGCAACAGGAGCATCAATTCTGTGCTTGACTACTGTAATCGGAGGGTCAAAAAATGCTAATTTCCACACTGGAATCAGGGATTTAATTGTTGATTTACCTAGTGTCCACCCAAATATAGATGACTTTTAAATAGATTTGGCTTTGAACTCTTTGATTTGGATCTTTTTGTTGGTGTTTGTGTGATTGGAATAAGGAAGATGCATGAAAATGATGGCAGAGCAATGTACAAACACCCAATTCCTGCTGTGGCCCTCTAGTGGGCAAAATACAAATCTTTTCTGGATAAGTAATTCTATGTCTGTTTTAATGTATATGCTTTAGGGAAAATATCCCTTTTTTTTTTTTTTTTTTAATCATCATACCTTTTATAACGTTTTGATAGAATAATCACCCTTAATGCGATCATATGAGGTTATGTAGACCCCTTCTGTTACCTTAGTGGACATTGCTTAATAGGTAAAATCAGACCGCTATAAAATAAGATTTATTACAAGAAATAATTTTAAAGAAATATGTTTATAGATAGAATACACAGAAATATGTGCAAAGCTCCTACTATGTTGTCCATTCCTGTTTAATGCTACTTTAACCATCTAAAATTGCCTGTCAAACAATTCAAAGTAACCAAATGGCTCAAATGCAAAGAGCATACACGAGGGGCATTGACAGAGCTTACCTATCCTTGTAAAATATTTGATAAATAATGCAATGCATTCTAAATTCTGGAGGTGATCAATAAAAGCTAATGGACAGGATGTAGTAATGCAGATGCCTGCAGCTTTGAACTCTCGGATACATATGTATTATTGGTGTTTATAAGATATTTAAATTGTACCTTACGCAAAGCAGGTTGCCAGTTTTAGGTTTATGTTGTAGTTTTGCATTTGAAGCATGAGGTGTAAGTTGTCTTCCTGAAGACTCTAGTCCAGTCCTCCGTACCAAGGCAAAGTGAGAGTTGGATTAGTGGGCACATCAGACATGATATCCTA
Source organism: Pyxicephalus adspersus (assembly GCF_032062135.1). Taxonomy (NCBI): domain Eukaryota; kingdom Metazoa; phylum Chordata; class Amphibia; order Anura; family Pyxicephalidae; genus Pyxicephalus; species Pyxicephalus adspersus. Next base: position 40,886,418 of record NC_092868.1, on the reverse strand, counting down.
ACACAGCCAGTAACTGTAGAGGCACCAGGATTCACACAAATCCATCTCTGTGCAAACGTGTAGGACAGTTTTTCATTCAGGATTCCATGCAAACTTAAGAGTTCTTCCAGCGGTTGCAGCTCAAGAGTTTTTGAGCAATGTGTGCCTCTCAGGTTAGTTAGTGACCCTGCCAGCCCAAATTCTTTTGGCTATCTATGACATTCTTCCCACTGACCACTATGCTAACATACAATGAGGTGTGAATATAGTAATTATAGCAGGGGCTTTACCAAAGACCTCTAAGTTATCCCAAGGGTTCCCCAATGTTAAAAAGGTCAGGAAAGGCTGATCCAAGAAATAGATGGGACCTAGAATGATGTCTAAAGGGAAAAACAAAGACGTTGCCAGGAAGCAATAAATACTGCTTGCACATTAGTAAGCATGCATAGAGCATACCATAGTATTTATTTAGTACAAATGTACATTGAAATGAAATACCCCCTAAGAAAATTAGTACAGTCATTCCAGTGTGACAATGCATTGATTGGTTGCTATGGGTTTCTGCACACCACTGCTTTTTTGCCCATGCTATTAAATAAAACCCCTGAGGTTGGCCTGGGCTTTTATGCATAACTGTGCAATTCTGTAATAATCCCATAGGGAACACGTTGCCGATGGTATGAAAGCTATTTAGCCGTGTAAGGATTGCCTGAGTCATATGTGAAAGTTGTTGCTGGCTTGTAAAGGAGAGGTTTGCTTTGGAGTAGCAGTGCTTTGTATGAATGTTTTCTCTCTTGAGACAGTAGGAAAACAGAGGCTAAGGAAATAGCAGGCAGGTAACGGAATCTGGCAGTTCTATCAAGCCTTTAACAGCATGAACAAGACTATTTCTGTAATACCAGCTCTGTGGCTTCCTGTTAACAGTCATTGAGGATATTTACACTAAATGTTTTCCTGTGGTAGAGCCGGCTGAAGCTAGAGATATTTCATATCTTACTGCCGTGGTAACATTGCTTGCATCTTTCTGGGTCGCGTGAATTTGTTACACTCCTGTAAATACATTCCTGCTCAAAATGTATTATGAAAGATGTCACTCTTTGCACCACGCAGTGTGTTGGAGGGGGGAGAAATCTGGCTGTATATTGTCTGAATCATAACATTATCCATCCTTCACTGCTGAAAAATGTGAGTGGAATGTTTCATTCTCCGGCTTTATCTCATCTGAAAAACCTTCATAAATTATATTTTGGTATGCATATAATGGATTATGTCAGGGCTAGGAAAATAGTACTGATTACTTGGAACCAGATGGCTAAATCTTTCTAAAGAGGGCTCTATCTAGACCTGAAAACTTGGTTTTGGATGGGAGTATTTGGTGTAGATGATTAACCCCTTCCTCCCTGGGTCCTATAGTGAAAACTTTGGCTTTGCTTTGCACTGAACTTCTTGGTTCTGCTCACTGGATATTTGCCATGTTTTCCCAAACAAGTCTATCAACCAGAGATTGGGGGATATCAGCATTACAACACTAATGGATGCTGATTGGGGCTATAAAGGGGTTGGCGGTGTATTTCTTAGTATAAACCAGTGCTTTGTCTACACCAGGGGGTTATCTCATGGGTTCAGTGGCTGTCAAATCAAACTAAAAATCCTATTTGTGAGAGGTGGCTCAACTCGATGCATTGAGGGATAGAAACTGACATGTTTGGGATTGTGCAGGTACTTCTGGGGTTACATGAAGATGTATGAACAGACCCCTCTTGGTGCCTAAATGTGCCTGTCTAGTTCAGCTTTATAGGTCATACTTAATGGCACGTGTACATTACTTTGGAGCATTGTCCTTTAATATGCTAGGAAGGACAGGGAAGTCATGGACAATATTTTGATGAAGCTATTGACCACAGCTAGATAGCTATTGTTTGGCTTTTACAGAGGTTTTAGGTGTGGTGGAACCAATAAACATTAAACAACCTAATTAGAAACATTTTCTAAAGCCATGTTAAACTGTCTCTGGTTATGATGACCAGGCTTTGTTTGATGAACATGGATCATGTTGCTTGTTAGAAGTGTTTGTGCAGCCTCTTTTTATTTTTTATACTCATTATAGAAACATTCTGCAGTAATAAATACGTGGTGATGTGTTTCTGTTGAAATAACATGATTATAAGATAATAGTGTTGCTGTTATTCAGAATTATGGGACCCCACTGTTCTGCTTATCTCCAGGAGAGGAATTAGAGGATGTAATATAAGATTTTGCGACACCGTGCTGCTTTCTATAACATAATTTATGAAAGTGCGAAGATGACTATTTGTATTCTGCAGTGATTTTGAATAAAAAGATGAGCAGTAAACTACAAGGGGTGTTCTGCTTTTAAACGCTTATAGATATGAGCATGACTAAAATCAGAATACAGTAATTGTGTGGTAGGCTTGATTTAATGCTTGAAATCGCTATTAAAAAAAAAAAAAAACTTTTTAGCTTTTATATAGCTAAACTAAACAATGCTTTTCCTGCTTGAAGGTCAAAGGCATAGGATAAATACCCATATTTCTAAAACAATTATTTAGGGGTTGTATTTAAAGACCCTCTGCTGGTTTAAGTAATTCTACCATTCTATTTAAAATTGTTAAAATTGACAAACATAACATTTTGGCCTGTGGTCTCAATGGAAATAGGAGGGCATGATGGAAACAAGTCTGATGTAGACTTAAATCCACATGTGTGAATGTGCTTGTAGTACAGCCCACCATATGGCTGCCTCCATCCTGCTGGTAAATCTGCCTGGTTATTGTCTTTGGTATTTACAAAAAAAAAAAAAAAAATCCTGGTGGCAAGACTTGCAGAAATATTATAGGCTTTGTATGGCTTATTAATATGATTAAGTCATAACTGCCACCAATGTAGAATATTTCCCTTACCCCCCCATTTTCCCATTTATCACATTACCTATTCTGGAATGCAGCGTTTGCTGCTGATGAGACACGGGCTGTTCTTGGTTATATGGATCTCCTGAGAGACCTACGTAACAGTCTTCAGCTTTTCTGCGTGTGAGCTTTTCAGAAACAAGCTGCTCTTCCATAATTCATCAGCTGTTATTTTTTCCCACTACTTTTGTCTTTCGGAGGTGTTAAGTTATTGTTGACAATGTTTTATGTTATTTTCCTTTCTAAACATAGGAATTCATAAAAGGCAGTGTCTGCCTTTTATTCTAGGTGTTTCATCCGTTTGATCTCTTGTGATGGCTCATTATTCCTCAGCACGACCCATGCGGCCGCCTCCTCAATAATGTTTGCTGTTAATGGCGTCATTGGATCTATAATGTGTTTAACCTGTTTGTAGCTGGATTTGGCTCATTCAGAGATTGACTTGCTACTGTAGATTTGAGCTCTCCAGTATTGTTTCCATTTCATTAGCGTTAGGCTATTGTTCTGTACAGGATTTTGTTCATTGTTTGTGTGGGTTTTATCTACTATACATGCGTGTGATTCATAACCTGGTCTTGTACAAGACTCGAGTGTATTCCGAATGGTATCCCTGTAAAATATTGTGTATTGTGTCTCCTCTGGTGTTTATGTATGATATATTACACATTTTTTTTAAATTTTCATGGTCATGATATGTGAGAATATTTTTTTGATAGGCAGCTAGTTAAAACTTAGAAGCATAGGTGCAGCCCAGCTTTCTCTGCTTAGTACTTCATGTTTTTATTCATGTTACTGTAGTTCACCACTTCACTTTGTCAGTAATCTACTTTATCCAAAAAACTCTGTGACACACAGGAGCCCCATCCCCCCCCATAAGAAATTTCTCATATCCCCTGGATAATGGGGTGACGAGATTTACAATGGTTACATCAGGTGCTTCATGGGTGTTTGAACACCGTAAGCCTCCAATTATAAAGACATGTTGATGTGTTAAGGTATTTTCTTTTTAGGAAGATTGCATATCATGCTCACAGCAAAGCATGGGGACTGAAAGAATATCTTTGTTATCGGGCTTTACTCCCTATACCAATTTCAGAATGAGCAATACAGTCTGCATCTCCATGTACCCCATGTTGGATCTCCCTGCCCTTTATAATGAAGTAAGCACCTTCAGAAGTAAGAGCACTGCAGGCTGTAATTAAATCCAAGGGAATCAGAATGGGGAGCAAATGTTTCAGCACATTGCTTTCTTTTTATGGAGAAGAATGTTTCCAGCAAGCTCACCATCTGGACAATATAGGCAATGTCGTTCCTCTTTGTTATATTGTTGCAGGGGGATAAATATTCTGTATTTCCTGCTGCTTAGGGGAGACAGATGTGCCTTGTTTCTTTTTTTTCTTCATTTTCTGTCTTTGTAACACTCCAAGCTTTTAAATGTCAGCTAGTGGTGACAGTTGATCTAAACCTTTGTCAGATTTGACAGACTCCATTTGTTGTCAAAATATAGCTTTACTTTAGGACTAAACACTTGTTAAAATTAGCAATGTTTTCCTGTAAGGTTTGCTATCTGAGTAAATGCTAGTCAGCAATAAAGGCATACTCTACCCATAAATTATATTTTTTTTTATGTAAGAAGGTTGATTATCTGTTTTTGTGGGCAATTCTAGTGAATCTCAGCATGTGCTCTGACAACATATTGAATATATTATGTGGTGCTCTCGTTCTCAGAGCTGATCTTCAATTAAGTTGTTTTGCCTCGCAGAAGACATGATTGATAGACCACCTTTCTACTATGTTAGGGGTATAGGATAAAGAATCAGAGCTGTGAACCTTGGCAATCCACTTATACAACTTTTGCAAAAATTTGCAAAAACCTTTTCTCTCAAATTTACTTTCAAGAGACTGTTCACCTACCCATCTGTGGAAGTTGTTCTGTTACCACTTCACAACCATGTTTCATGAATTGTGGTTCTATAGGAGGATCTTGCAAATTGAATTGTCATGCTTAAGATTCAGCAACAAGTTAATGTAAGAAATCCACAACTGTTAGAAGAAATATTAAAAAAATAAATAAACAACTTTCATGGTTTGAACTTTACCAAAGACCACAAACAGATATGACATTGTGTGTGTGTGTGTATATATCTCCAATGCCGTAACTGCATTACGGCATTGGAGATATTGTATTTCTCATCTATAAAGCTGCACAAAAGTGTGTGTGTGTATATTTATGTATGTTTGGGAAAGGTCGTTGTGAAAATTTCCCTCTTCCCGTGGTGGTTTTTAGATGTTTGCTGAAGATGTTCTAGATCAGCCATTCTCAACCCTTATCGCAGGAATAACATTAAAAAAAAATTGTTCAGGTCTTCACGGAGCCCCTTTCATAATTGCTATGTACACAACTTATAGCATATTAACATGGGCCTCAGTGGGAAGAATACCTTTTTACATGGCTGGTCAGTGGGAAGAATTTCACCCTTGCAGACCAAAAAGATAATTGGTGTTGGTAAATGACCTGGGAGGTGCTCAGGAGGTACCCTGGTTGATCCAATGATCTGTATACTCCGCCACCATAAATGTTGAATATACAATGAGTTTGAAAAATTATTTAACTAGTAAAATGATGGTTAAAATGCCTAAATGGTGCACACTTTATTTACAAATTCTCCTTTTTCTATATGTTCAGGTTGGTATATTTCACATTCTTCTGATATATTTCACAGATAACACAATGACATTTTACAGAACCCCCACCGTGTCCTGAAAATCCATCTAACAAACTCCAAATGCATTCAAGCTGCAGTCTAATCAATGATATTAATCTGCTAGAGGAAGGGTTTTATTTTGTCTTCACATCACATACAGGGATTTATTCACGCTCCAGTTTTAGCTGCCAGCATCCAATAGACTGAGCGGCTGATGGAGATGATTGATGGAGGAAATTTCCAAGGATGACACCATTGCATTGCAGATACATTGAATCAAAACTGAGTAGTTGTGTAGATCCTCTATCCTCCACCTGCTAATGGTGAGCAGTGTAAACGTGCAGCCAAAGGTGCATTCATGTCTAGGCATGACTTAGTCTTGTTCATGAAAAACCTGCTTGTTGCATTTTTTGTGCTGCTTACTGGGGAGGGGAGGGGGGGACACCTTTCATTGAGATAAATTATAATGTATGTTCATGTGTGACTGTGGGAAGGCAGGTATACATTGTGTTTATCTCCCTATGCTGTTTTCATTGCTGTTGTGATCAATTGACTACAAGTAAGGTATTATGATATTTTTTTACCATTATATCTAATTAAATTATCAGTTGTGACTTTAGTCTTTTGAATTTGATATACTTTTTTGATTTAAACAAAAAAATGCTTTGCCTGATCAATTTTTGATCTCAATACAGAAGTTAGTTTTTGACTCTTGGAGTTTTTGTTTTGTACAGACTTTCCCAGTAATGGCTTTATTGCCTGCTGATCATGGCATAGACCAGTTATACTTTTTCCTCTTTTTGTAATAACTTTTACTAGAATAATAAACTTGTATGCTCAAAGTGTATGTGAACCCAAAAAATAAATCTGCAAGTTTGTCAGTGTTCAGTGTCACATTTTAATTTTAGGATGAACAAGTGTTTATAAAATTTCTTTCATGCCAAAAAACCCTACACCACTAGATTTATATATCGGAAAGGCAGCTATTTATTTACAGTGTTAGTATTTAGTTTGATTATGTGTACAAATAAGTACACCCCACATTGACTTTTTAATAACACATTTTAAATACATGCAAACTTTAGAAAACACACCAATACATAAATAAAATAGAACATTTTCCTTAACAAAAATATCTAAAGATATATAGAAGTGTACTACAGGAAGAAAAAGTGCATCATTGGCTTCAGAAGCTGGTATTGGCCCCTTAAGTGGAAATGGTGTTTAATAGGCATTTTGCATAATGGCCCTCCAGTCATAATCACTGATGAAATTAAAATCTGGGCTTTTGATTTTTTTAAACCCTTTCTTCCCATCTGTTACAAAACAAAATTTGGGGATGTGTGTTTTGAGGAAGACCAGGATGTGAGACAGGCGGAGATACAAGCACATTAGTGGGGTCTGAGACCTGCCTGGAAGTAGGAGTACAGTACTAATCTGACCCCAGAACAAGCAGATTTGATGGTGTTGACAGGACAGAATGGTTTTCCTGTTTTAAACAAGTAATGGTATTGTACTTGCAGTTGGGCTTTGAGCAGGAAACCATCCTTGATCATAAAGATCAAATCCCCTAATTAACACATCATATATCTGATTTCTTTCTGTACAGAAAATTATGTAATTTGTTGAACAGTCTGGGCATTTTACTAATTGAGCTGGTTGTTATCTTGTGCTAGTTTATCAGAATAGTTAATTACTTGGTGACCTGCAGCAGTTATGTAATGCAAAGTGACCGTGCCATCTGCATCAATCTAATTACCTCATCTCTTTGGGCTGCATTTGATGGTCACCTGCTGAGGTGACTTTTTCCCTTCTACAGATGCATCCAATTTAATTATTCAGCTTTGGCTTGAATCTGTAATTTTTGTCACTTGTTTTCAAAAAGTTTTAAAGTTTATTTACACCCAAAAGGAACATCCCATATTATGCATCTTACCAGTCTTTTTGGAAGGAGATGCCATGTGTTTCTGGTAAGATCAGCAAGTATTTTTCTTTTAACTTCTCGTACAGATATAACAAAATACTTTCAGTGAAATATTAACAGAACTAAAAGAACCAAATAAAAGCAGATTACCTTTAAAGGGTATCTAAACTCCTTTAAAACAAACCGCTATGAGATTCAATGCCATCATTAATTTATGTGAATTTTTATGCACTTGTAAATGTCAAATTGTCCTGGTTGTGAACTGTTGAACTTGGGATTCCTTGGGCATAACAAAAATTGCAGCATGTGCAAACACATCTTAAAGCAGAACTAAACCTGCACAACTCTCATATCCATGGTCCATCACAGCCAACAGAACTTTATTTTATTTGTACAGACGTGGAAAACTCTTCACTAGATTTTTGCTGACTTTGGGTGTAGGATGTGTTTCAGTTTTTGAGGTATATGTCCTCTCTCCTGCTTTTTAATGCAGGTTAGGAAATGAAGGCAACACAAACTCTTTAATGCTTGGTACAAACATTGGACAGGGTGTTGCGCAGAAAGCTAATCCAATCCACTTACTAGCTGAATACATAGGAACTGCATGAGTATATTATCTGCAATGTGTATAGGTTTATTGCTGTTTTGAACCCCTTTAACGCATTGGCTTTGTCCCAGAATAATTCTGTTTTCCTTACTGGTAACGTTCTGTCTCAACGTTCTCATATTTACGTGCTTTGTAGAGAATTAAACAAATTACGGTACAGGCACCTATCCAACTGAAATTAATTTTCTGATTTAAAGCCTTTGGGGAATGAACTGTTTATGCATGACAAACGTTTCCTCTGGAACTGCTGTAAATCTTTCCGTACCATAATTTTTCTCTTCTGTCAGAGATTTCTAACTCTGTTCCTCTGCCGCCTCCTTGTTTGCCATCTTTCAGTACATAGAGCTTCAAATCTGAAAAGAAAACTCTTTTCTCCACATTTACATTCAGACCGAGCTGTTTAGCAAAAGTGACAGTTATGAGGGTTGGAGAAAAACATTGAAAACTGCCAGGGCTGCTTACAACCTTCATCACCATTTTGTTTGTGATTTACCCCCCCCCCCCCCCACCCCCCAAAAGAAAAAAAGTATTGCTGTATTTGTTTAAAAAGTATTTTTAGTTATGTTTTCTTAATGTAAAGCTGTAGTTTATTCTGTTTTATATTTGCCTTCTCTCATTCCCCCTTAATCAACATGCTAAAAAATATATATAAATAAACCTTTGTTTCTGTTAACTAATGTATTTTAGACCCGGTGACTTTAATATCTTCAATGCAATATAGGCTTGGCTTGTGGGATGGGGGGCTATTAGGGTGCTTGACATAGTTTCCTGGAAACAGGAAGCAGTTGTAACCCCCATGTGATGCTCAATCTCCTAAAATTGCTCCTCTTCCACCCCACAGCAGCAAGACTAATGTCAAGTCTTTAGCTTTCCATACACTTTTCAGGCAAACAGTAACTGCAAATACAGTTGTGTAATATCTAGAAATCGCCTGGATTTTGGTCAAAAGCAGTAAGGTAGTGTATTGAATGAATTCACATAAAATAAAATCAGTTTTGATATAAAGCAGCTGGATTCACCAAATTTGATTGCAATGAAAAGAAAATGTGGTTTTAGTCAACGGTAAGGAAATGGATTGAAAATCACTCAAAAAGTAGTTGCTTGTCCTATCAAAGTACTGAATGTAGGGATATTGTAATCATAGCGTTCATCAAGTCTGTACTGATCATGTACATTACCATAACACACAGCTGTCTGCATGTCATGCATAAATGTGCAGGGTTCCCTTCACTCCTAATGGCACTGGAAATGCCCCTTTCCAGCTCACTAGACTGCAACATTTGGCAATGTACTGATGTGCGTCACTGTAATGTGGTGCATTGGGTTACCCCTTGAAACAATTAGGTTTTTGAATGAAATGTCCATCCCATATTAAGACCTCTGTGAGCTATAGTGGGATTAGACTCTAAGAGCAAACTATTTTCTGATTTTTAGACTGACATTTTTTTTCATTTCATAATTGAATAATGGCATTTGCCACTTCTGTGTACTCCATATAGAGAGGCTACCAGGTAGGATAAACACCTAGTTCTGCATATAGGTAAACTGGACATCATCTGATAGTTGGCACAAACCTAAAACCAAGTTTCTGAAAGCCAGTCCACCCAATCTATTCTTTATTCTCTCCTCCTTCAATACCCATTAGGCACTATTCGGATAACTATACATTTCAGTTGTTGCCAGTCTGTCCATAATGGAGGCTTATACCATAACATTGATGATATGAACCACAAATGTCCCAGATTTCCTAGTGTGACACCGCGCCCCCCCCCCCATATTTTTCTTGGTGTCCTCTATATAATGTGCAAAAAACAAGGAAATAAAGAAAATAAGCTCCTTTCTATCAGGCGTCTTTCATGTAGGCTACCATCTGACTGCAGTTGCCTGATTTGACTTTCTAATGTATCTGTAATGAATCTTCTGGGAAAGCAAAAGATAGAACACACACTCTACAGCTCCATTGTAACTGCATCCGTAAGACGTTGATGCCGCTGATTAAAAAGGTGGTTCTGGTGGTAGTAGTACGGGCACAGCACGATCATGTGTTGATGGCAAAAAATCTACAGGGAATTATCCTGTTAAGTGCCAAATACATGGAAAAGCTGTGCTAGAAAAATTCATTTGTTGTAGAACATTCCTTGTTCGAGAACAGTGCTGGCAAAAGCTATTTGATATCAGTGTGTTGTGTAAATATAAGCATTTAAAAATTAGTATGCCAGTGTAATGTCTGGGTGTCATGAACACCACCACCACCAAAGTATTTCTTATAGATCATCCATTCAGCTTTATGGGTGGTACATTGGTGATAAAATGCAGAATGCAGCAACCCATATTCTGAGACCTTGTTATGGTGGATGGAACAGAGAACCTGGGCTGGCATTTCTATACTACTTGGTAGTTATTGTATTGTCTGTCTTTCTTCTACTTCATTTGGGCTTGACAAAGACTGCTTGTTTTAAATGTAATATCTCGATAATTGGCAAAGCAGATAAACTACAACATAAATGTATGTGTTGTGTTTTTCTTACTAGTGACATGCAATGTGATAACCTACTCTGTAGCAAGGTAATTGGGCATTTTATCCCGTTTAATCCCATTGGCTATGAAGGGCTCTGGGAAGCAGCGTTTTCTTGGCAGTAGTGGAACTGCTAATAGCACAGAGGTTTGACATTTAGAGCATTTCATTTTCTGTAAGCGTGTCTTTTCGTGAACTGTGCCATAAGCGTCTCAGCGCTCACTGGGCATGATGAACCATTCCATGGCAGATCCCATGAGGCTAGGCCAGGCAGAGATCTCGCTGAAACATTTTGTTGTAACCTTTTGCTGAAGCATATTTGCATTTTTAATTATGCGTTCTAAACAGTTTAAATTCAAAAAGAATGCTTTTTCTTTTTCATCTGCATGCACAGACCTTTGGAAAGCTGCCAGTGCATTGTAGTACATCAATATTTACGTATTTTAAAACGCATGTAGACCCTTAGGGCTCATTCACACTAGCATATTCAGTTTGTTTTTTTAAAACTAGCACACACTGCCATGGACGCTGGCATGTTGGGGAAGCACATTAATTTTCACCACAATGCACAGAAAATTGTTTGGGCTGCGTTTAAGTTTTACATTGCAGTGCATTTGGGCATCCATCAGGAATTCATGACAATACAGATCACCAACAATCATGAATTGTGATGTTGTAATGGATGTTTGTGTATAAACTCATGCGTTTTTGCAATGCACTAGTGGAAATTGGCTTTTACTGGCTGTTTGCTTGCCAAAGGAATGTGTATAAAAAAGGTAAAAAATATTTGTCGGGAAGTGACACAATACAAGACTATGATGTAGCGATAGAGCATACCCATATAGCACACATATAACAAGTTCCTGCACAAGGACCTTCTTGGCTGGATAACCAAGTTCCCATATTACTGAAATTATTTAAATACTACTGAAAATAATTTGAGGGGAATGGATTTATGATTTAGGCCACTGTTTGTTGCAGAAAAGGACAGAGGATGTCCCTTCTGCAATAACTATTTTTACCCGCCTGATTGCCACCCAGCTGCCAAATTTCATGCATGCGCAGCTCCGGGTTTGTTGCCAAGGTTCCCTGGCAATCCTGGCTTCCCTTGCTTGTGCCAGAACTGAATGAAGTCCTGTGCTGGAGTTTCATTGGCCCGAGATGGGTGAAGATTACGATATGGAGGGAAAGAAGTGAGAAGATGGCGTCACCTTTGATGGCACAGGTAAGTATCCGTGGGTTTAGTTCCGCTTTAAAATAAATGAAAACCTTTCCCCCAAGACACGTTTTAAAACATTAAGTAATCAAAGCTTTGGGCGATATTTCTAAAATAAAGTAGGCAATAAAATTGCAGGTTGTTGTGTGGATCTTCTTGCAATCATGATTTTAGCTTCTAGTTTAACCCTCAAGTGTTTTTATTTTTTTTTTTTCATCGTGGACATAGACATTCAATGAATCATGTAGGTCAATAGGTTACCTTGTGATCTGAGTGCTTGACAGCCATACTGACCTTGGTAATTGCATGAGTGCATGCCTATTCTCCTTTACTATTCTCCAGCGAGCACACATGTATAGGTTTGACACTAGAAACACTTGTACATGTCAAGGCCAGCTTGCCAACACACAGCAGAGGAGATATGATATATGTACTCCACAGAGCATGGAAGGTGATCAGCCTTGCTCCATTTTATCTTCTCAAAGCATGCAGTTCATGCAATCTTCTGTATATTATTCCTAAAATAGAAGGCTCTGCAGGGATTTGACTACAGACAATAATCCTGACCTCGCCATGACAGGTCTTGGAGCTGGGCTCATTGAGTTGTGCATCTTCTCCTCCCTCCTTCCCTTTGCTCATGACTTCTGCCTTTTAATGATCTGTGGAACAATATGTTCATACGTTACAAGTAGAGAGAGAGCAAGGGAAAGAAATTCCAGTCTGTATGAAAATCTTATTAACCTGAGCCAGCTCTGTTCTGCTGATGAATAGTGGAGATTAATTTCAGAATGAAACAGCAAGATGCAGATGTATCATGAATATAAAAGTATTGTTTCAAGAACAGTGAGAGGGGAAAAAAAGAAATGAATTATACATTGTAATATAGAGAGGCGGCTAGTTTCCTGCCTGACCGACATATTAAATAGTACTCAAGATGAGGCGATCTTATTGAAGAATAGAGGGTGTCAGTCAGAGAAACCAAATATTCATAGCTTTCCAATGTGATGGAAATCCTGGAAATATGTTTATGTATTTGTGTATATATTTAATTCATTGCTCTTTAGTGTATTTCTTGTCCAGTAATGGCCTGTCATTCCCAAAAATAATCTTGGGAGGGTAATTGGCCATCCACTCCAAGAACTCTTGGTACCCCTTTTCTTGTTGAAACAATTATGAGAGCTTTTCATGCTCACTAATGGATTTTTATTTTACGTTATAAAGAACAGAGCTTTGAGAGGTTTGCGACCCCCATGGTCTGTTTACCATTGTCTCATTAGCATCATTTTGACTTCAGTTTGATGCCAACAAGTTGTTATATCTCTGAATAGCAAAGATATGTAATTGCTAGTACAGCCCCCTGGCTTATCAAATGGGGCTTTTACTAGCTAAAGTAACAGTTTGATATGTTTGGGTAGGTTGATCAACTAAAGGAATGCAGACTGTTCTTTTTTACTTCTCTGGTGATAAAACCTTGTGGTACATGTCAACACCAAACCACAGTACATAGGATATGAATGTTGAGGACAAGTTATTCCAAAGTTCCCTTGCTTACCTGTACACTGTGTATGACAACATTGTGACTGACACGGGGGAGTAGGACGATACAGAGAGATATATGGTCGTGTCAGCTACATATTGCCTTTAGCCATCTTGTACTAATTAAAGATCAAATCAATTCTGATTGACTGCTACAGGTTATTAGCCTGCGGCAATCAGAACTCTGCTACTGATACTTTTCTGTATGTATAGACATTAAATAGGGAGCATAAATTCAGGAATTGCTTTTACTTATAAGGGTAAAACTTTTGACCCAAACTGTATGAATTATTGGATGTAGAGACAAGTCCTCTAGGACAGGGTAAATAGTTTAGAAAGGTAAACTTCAATGTGTGCAGCTGGATAAATGGATTATACTGTGTGATATTCTTTGTGCAACATTTAGAGAAAGGACAGAAAGGAATTTGTACAACTGGCTATGGGCATATGTTTTCAGTTTTGTTTTGCTATAGTTATAGAAATATTAAATTGTAATTGCATAGTTTCTCAATCCTTTAATCATATCCCATCAACAATTCATGTGCTGTGGATACCCAAACAGTTGCCTAATTTGCATTGCTAAGACACAAGTTACTTCTGCATAATAAAGGTTGCATGGTTCTTTCCTCTAGTTTAGTAAGGGTTTAAGGGACATTGTTATAAGGCATCTACAACCATATAACTGCAAGATACACACATAAGTGGTGGTAACAGACCAAGCACATTGTGTAAATTAGTTTTTATAATAAGTGAGCCACTAAAAAGACATGTTCAGCTTTTTTTGGAAAAGTACATTCTACATAAGTTTACCCTTTTCAAATATGGCTATCCTCTGAATCCTGAACAACAAGCTTTGATTTGTCCATGTGAAACCATATATGGAATATACATTCCAATGGATATAATACACTTCTATATTTTTGCCACCTTTCTATGTCTGAAAAATCTTCCCATTGCCAGTGGTAAGTGTCATTCCCATTGCCAGTGTACCTGCTAAAGAAATATTTAGAATGTTTGCTCTAGGTAACAATTCTGCTTCCATTTTGAATGTATTTCACAAGACCGGTTTTGTTTGTCACAGACGAGGTGCTGGAAGGCACCTGATATGCTGAGATCTGTATTAGCTGACAAAATGACCAGCGAATGGCTTATGAAGCATTTTCCAGATTTTTCCCTTCAGAATAACTGGCTCCAACAAAACACAAATACATAGTTTCACTGTGAAACAGCTCAAATGTTTTCCATATGCTGGTAATCAAGCCAGCTATAATAATCACAAGCCGATATACTGACATTTTTGAGCTTGACCAACAAATCCCATTGTCTGTCCAATGGCTTAGTTAGTAGACCCAAAATGCTGCCCACAAATGTCTGATATTCTGCCCCTGCATTGATGATAGGGTTAAATTTAAAAATGTATTTTTGATGCTCAGTCTGTCTCGCATATCCTGAAATTCTATCTCCCAACTCCCGGACAAGGCTGCATAATAAAGATAGATCCATGGTAATGTTAGAAACATCTTTTAAAGGATTTATAACAACAATCACTAAAATCTTGTGCAAGATTTAACATGTGACTTCAAAATCTTTTTTTAACTGGTTATACATATTACCTGATTATATCTGGCATGATGCTTGTTTGTTGCTGTAATCTGGCTAATGTATTTATACTGTAACGCTGCAGTCCTAGTGAAGAGATTTCCTATTACTTCCCATCATGGTAACAATTAGTTATACCTTAGCACACAGGGCAATTGAAAGAAAGGGGAGTCTTTCAAGTAAAGACCCTGGCAGCAATAAAAACTCGGGATTCAATCCTTTCCCCACAGGTCTGGGTAGAGTTGGCTTTTAGGTTTCTGTTTATGTTGATATTTTGTACCCAAAACTGTGCGATACGATAGCTGGTAAGCTCTGATTGTCATTAATGCGCAGTCAAATGCCCCAGTCCTAATTTCAGCCAACACTAAATCAATATAGATCTAAATAATCGACTCCTATATTGTCAGTAGGAGCAACGTGTCCGGTTTTGCAGTAATCATGGAGCTGGATGTCTGAGCTGCTTTAATTGTGTCATTTTCATTAGCTGGAGATTTTGAAATCGCTATGGGCTCAGCAGTAGCTAAGTGTGGCTAGTTATCATGTACTTAGCATAATGAAGGCCTCCCAGGGAAAGGCTTCTGCATTCATCTGCGAGAAACCAGTGTTTGAACAATGCGTCCCCTCTCTGGTGTTTGCAAAAGTGTGAACCAAATGAAACTCTACAGGTATTCACCTGTCTGGGCTCTCATTTTGCAACCACACAGCTCTGTGTCGCTCTCGGCTCTGATCGGCGGCCTAATAATCTTCTCAGCACCGCATGAATCTCTAATTTAGTCTTCAAGCTTTTCTAGGCAGGGTCTGTGTAAACAAAAGCCGGCTTCAGCGGTATATTGCATTAGATTTGGTTTGATCATGATTTCTACTAAAGATCAAGCTAGGAGCAAGCATCACCATCTCCCTCCCTCAGTGGACAGCATTTGACAGTTACAGAAGGTGTCTATACAGCCCCTTTCCCATCCTCCAGATTTTCCCAGGGGTAATTGGCTTTGACGGAGAGCGCTGGCTCTAATAATACAGCTCTGTGAGTTTGTGTGAGCTGCATAATGCTATCTAATGCCTGAAGGATTCTCTGCCCATCAATCTGTTTTCAGCTGGGAGCACATTTTTCCCCCCTGCTCCTTCTGTGACAGTTTATTAAAAGAGATACTTGCTACATTTACTGTGGTTTTGGTATCTATTCTGCCTCAGCTGTCACAGGTAAATAAAAATGCTCCCCTTGTTGTAGCAAGCTTTGCATTAAGGAAACGAACAGCATTAATAATCCAGACAGGTTCTTTTTCATACATTATGTGGGAGATGGAGCTCCTGCGGTGAGGTTGACAGAAGCTACTATATATGCCGTGCAGATATAAAAGGGTGGAAGGAAAAAAAAATACTTTGCCCTTCTGGCAAATTGTTCTCACTGTTTATTTATACAGCACCAACGGGGTCTGGAGCATGGAGTAATGGAGATACATATTATCCTTAATCTCATTCTAAAAGGACCCTTCGGAATGACAACATGTGTCAGCTGGAGTGACAGGAGTGTTTATATAGCGCCCAAGATAGTCACTTTAGCAGCTTGCGCTCTGTAAGATTGCTATAACTTATTTTTATTATTTATTTAATGGGCTTGAATGTGGTTTTAATGTCTGTTTTACATAGCCAATTATCTATCTAGAATATTTTGTTAACATGCCAAAATGCCATAGTTTTAAAGGTATATTTGAAATGGATCAGTATAAATTCATGTATGTTTAAAGCAGAAATTTAGCATTATCTTTAGTCTTACACAGTTTAGAGGCTCCTCTGACACTTTCCTGCTGCATCATATGGAACCCTCTTTATTTCCTGATAAATGGACATCTTGAATAATATATATACATATGTTATCACACTCAAATTCACACTCCCTGGCTTACCCTATTCATTTACTGGATTTCAGTTCTTTTCATCATGGAGGCTCACATGTGGGCATTGCTACAGCATTCTGTGTTCAATAAGCGATATACATCACCTTGCTGGCCCTTCCCACCGACAATCTGCCTGCACTGCAGAGACTTGGCAATTATGTTACTAGATATAAAATAGAGTATAAAAACACATTCTTACAATAGGCACATTCAAATTATGTTCTCTTTTATTACCATGCATTTTTTTAATGTTCCAAAAATTTACCTTTTATCCTTTCATTCATTAGGCATGTAAATATAGGGGTACTTTTTTAATCGCCCTTTTTCCCCAAAATGTACAGCCAAGCAGTTTCAGTTACACGGTTACTTGTATGCAAATGTGACGTTTTGTCAAAAGTCAATAGCTAAACCCTCATCCTTTATCTCCAACCCCTCCTTCAAGCCACCAGTGTTTGCTTATTGTCCTGCAGTGGGAATTGAAGCATGACAGTCACAGGATGTGTAACATGCTGATCTGGGTTGTTAATGCACTGCATAGTTCTAATTAATTAGCAGTTTCTGTAGACATTAGAAATGAAAAGTGTAGTAGTAGATCACACAAGGGAGCAGTATCCTATTCATGGCAAAAAATTTACACTCAAAACGCTATTTGGTAATGGTAACATACATAAGTGAATGGTTTTAGTTTTAATATGCCTATTCCCTCTGTGTTTTTACTGTTCTTGTAAAACCCTGTACAAAACATTTACAAATATTACTGAATGTATATGCACTTTTGTTTTCTTCTGAAATAAACCTCAAATTTAGATTGCAAGCCACCTGTTGCTAAATTCTAAACTTGCACCAGGTTATGTTCCCCTTCATTTAGTTTTATGTGCTATAATCTGCTTCCGGTACCAATTACATGATCGGTTGCTATAGAAGGAAGCTTCTTTCGATTCAATTTACCCAAATGTTGAACTCTGCAGACCTTTTCTATAGTAGCAGCTTCGCAATAGGAAGGGTTAAGTGTATTGCTAACAGGTCTGCTTGTAACCAGATTAGTGTAACCACTCAGACAAAACAAACTAAACAAATTCTTTTCATGTAATAGCCTGAAAGCATGTTTGAATCTGAAAAGCCAGCCAGTCTGAGCTATTTCTGTTAACTTGTATGTGTGGTGTGCCTGTGTTCTGAGCACAGTGGAAGGGGCGAATTTGTGGATTTCTGATACCGGGCATATAGCATAGTGTAGAATACGGAACATGGAGTCTGTGAGCCAATGGAAAAGATCAGCATGAAGGAGGATGTTAAACTACCCATTCCAATCTGTTTTCCAAGTGGGGAGTTAAGCCTGAAAGGTTGCAATGCTGTCATCTCTCTTCTTTAAAATGTATCCTCGTTCCTGGGTGTTTCCAATGAGATTTTGTGGTGTTATGGAAATTGTCCTGAAATCTAGTGTATGGATTTATGTCCACTGCATATACTATACATTTTAGCATTCCTTTAATTGTTTTACATAGAAATGGCACTAGCTTGTGATATTTTTCTATAGGTACCAGGATAGGGTCGGGAATCTACAGATGAAACAAGTATGAAATAAACAGCTCTGTAGTGCCAGTGCCTCCCTAAACAAGCCATATTTTATACTGTTGGGCACACCCCAACACTCCATTGTTCAGGGTAAATCTTGTTGCTGGTACATCTATCTAAGGCTGCGTACACACGTGCAATAATTGTCATTGGAAACGAACGATCCACGAGCGATCGTTCGATAATTAACCAAAAAAGTGCACAACGATGCAGACGAACGAGGAATCTTGCTGGAAACAAATGACTGTTCCAGGCAGATCTTATTGGGCAACGATTGTTCGTAATCTATTGTGTGTACGATCGTTCAGTGATCATGGATTGTTCTGAGATACACTTTCCCAAAGGATCATTCCCAGTGTGTACATATTTGGTGGATTATATTTGAACGATTGTATCATTACAGAATGTACAGAATTGTGCAGAATACGATCGTTCAAAATAATCATGGATTGTTCATTTTCAAACAATAACTATTTCACGTGTGTACGTAGCCATCAAAAACCACTAGGATGAGGTTACCAAACTATGGGGAAAGATTATTACACTCCTGAGCTTAACTGGAGAGATGATCTTCACTGCCACATGTTAATTATATATTGCATGCTTTTCTTGCTGTTGTCTAAATACCAATCTATGTACAGGGGAAAAAAGACAATAATCAGACTTTATCTGTGAAATATTGGCAAGCAGGTGGACAATGCTCAGGAACAAAGACAAAGCTATGTGGGAGTGACACTGCTTGATGACTGAGTTATCGATCAGCTGAATTGTATGTCTTCATATTATCTAAACCAGAGGCTGAAAAATCAGTTTGTCAGTTTTTTCCATGCAGAGTCTGACCTAGACACATCTAACCTATTTTCACAGTGGGCGTGTCTTTATTTATTAATCCATGATCTGCTTTATTGTTCTGGTTTTACATTGCATGGAAAATATAAAGAAGAAAGGTAGCGGTGATAGCTCATTCACAAGTCTGCATTCATGATGGCTTTTCCGGCACTGCTTTGTAGTTTTATAATATATAAATATGTGTGTGTATGTATGTATGTATGTATATATATATATATATATATATATATATCTTTTCATTTCACTTTAAATTGATCTGTGTATTGCCTTTGATGGGATCAAAAGTTCTCCAACACTTCTCCCTTTTGATTTTCTTTCAATTGCATAACAAACCCATGCACTGGAGCCTGTGACATACATTAAACATCCATTACTAAATGGCAAATTTCGGGTGTAGACACCTTTTATTATGTACATGGTGAGCATGTAAAATACCCTATTTTTTAGAAATCAAAATAGTCGTTTTGTCCACAAAGTCCGTTTATTTCTCCCCAGCAGGGTTTGCGGATAGAAGCCATAAAGCTTTTTCCCCCTCTATCAGTCTGGCATTAATATTGGGTATTGTAGCTGTCTGCAGAGGTCACAGTACAGCTGATCCAATGTGAATGCTGTACAATCTTGTTAGTAAGCACCGCAGCACAGGAAAGAGGATTACATGGATCCTGTACTCTATCATGTTTTTCTCAGCCTCAGAACCCAAATGATTTATCTCGGTAGCATCCAGTATCCACACAAGGCATTGTTTAACTTTTCCGCTGCCGAACCCTGTGATGCCTGTCGAATTCTGAAATGGCTTCTCAGCACTGTCATTCATCTCTTTGATTCCTCCTCCTGTGTGCTGTATATGGTTTCCAGTTAATTGCTTCAGGATCAGGCTTATTGGGTATAGCCATGCGTTAATGCACACAGACAGTCTTGCATGATCTCAACAATGTAAAATGGCAGCCAGCTGTGCAGAACGCAGTGGCGAATTGCACGGCCAGCCCTGCATATGTTGTCAGCGCTAATCACTCTCTTGCCGTGGTGTTTACATCCAGGCTCGTTGCAGATGAAAATAGGCCAGATAGTTATTGTCTGCTTGCTGAGCTTGGTTACACATGCAGGCATATCCATGTAGTGAATATGTGCAGTTGTCAGTATTGGTGTAGCATTTGTGCAGACAGCCACTAAACAAAGAGCCCTTAGAAAGAAGCTTTACAATTGAGGCTGACATGTCTGCCAGAGTTGATTATGTGTATTCAGCATCCATTCTCAAAGTATATGTTTGTCAATATCTGCTGACGGACTCGCCGTTATCCACCTATGGAAGTGTTCATTGAGTCAGTGCTTGACCTTGTGAAACCGGTGTCCACCCTTGTTTGATAGGCCACATTATTCTTTCATTCTAGTGTTTCCCTTTTATAATAAAAATCATTTGGGTTGCGCACTGCTATTCCATATGAAAAAAGATATGGCATATACCTTTTGTATATTGCTTTTTTTCAAAAAACTGAGTAAAGCCTGACTTGTAGGGTTTATATGTCTGTGCTTTAGGCCTAGTTTTAATGCTTCTTAAAGAGGCCATACCAGGCCAGGTCATTCTATAGGATGGTAATATGGTTATAGCCATGGGTATGTATTTTGGCTATGTCCACCCAGAAATTCATTTGCTTCATTCATTGGAAATTGTTGCAATACGTCTCCCTTTTGGGAGGTTTGCTTCCTCTCATCTTTGGATTATTTTGCATATTGTAATCCATTTTTGCTGCATTTTTAAATTTTACTACTTGGTTATTCCAGCAGTGGGAGTACAACACCAACACCATTCATACTGGCTTCTGCTGGCCAGGTTTGCTATGGGGAAGGACTAAATCATAAATCCATCAACTGATTTAATATCTGTGTGTGTGTGTGTATATGTATATATATATATATATATATATATATATATATATATATATATATATATATATATATTTCTCCAAAGCGAATGCTTTCTTGGGCTTGACTGCATGGGCATTATCCGTCTTGCAAACACGCCTACCTATCCTGCCACCACCTGGTGAAAACTGGTAGTGACACATAAGTGGTTTGTGTCTTTGTTCTGTTAGTCAGGCCAAACACTGGAACTAGGATCCCAAAACCCACTGTGTTCCGTAAGGGGATTGGGAGGTGTTATTAGAGTGGGTATATAGAGAACAGCATGTAGGCAGGGCCTTTGATGTACTGCCATGATACCCAACTATTAAAATACCTATGCATATGATTTCATCAGCTTTTCTGCAGCCTGTAATTTTAGACAGGTAATCTTGTAAACAAGTCACGGATTTATTTTACAGGCTCACACTTGTACTTCTCGTGCTAGGTATTGTGACTAGGAGCTTGTAATAAGTAATAATAATGCCTATTTAGACGTGTAATCATAATTGATTTACCTGTCAGCTAATGTAGTAATGAGCCTACATTTGTATTGATGATTCCCAAACAAGCAAATTTGGAGACGAAAAACCTGTCACAGGTGTAATAGAAAGAGCTGCTGATGTACTGGTTTCAGGCAGATTCCTTGTCATTGTCTAACAAGGCTAAAGCATTAGGTTATTCTCTGCCCAAAGGAATTGACTGTAGAATCTCATATATTCTGTCCCTCAGAGGAACAGTTATATTATTATAATATAAGTAAATATTGCTGATTTTTTTTCTGATTAAAATGCTAATGTATGCTCTTGTCTGTTCAAATGGTTGTCAGTTTCACACTGGTTGAATGACATGTAGAACCATTTATAAATATGTATAAACTCTGGTAATGTCTGCAGCATCTGAGTGCTCCTTTAATGTATTTTAATCTCGAGAAAATTAGAATATGCCACTATTCCCCTCCTTCAACTATCACATTTAGCTTTCGTCCTTCAGCCATCAAATGATCTTTTTAGCGTAGAAAGTTTTTGTGATGATAAAAATCAATAAGCCTGTTTAGGTGGGAGTTCTGCTTAAAGTGAAGCTTAATATTCTTCTTATTCTCAAATTTATATTATTCGTAAAGTGCACATACAGTGGTGAATAAAGATGTCTGTATTTTGAAAGGCCTCGGAATTCTCTGTCGTTCAGTTGTCCAATGTCAAAGCTAGCGATTCTGAGCCTTCCCAGTGGCTGGCACCCTTCTAGCTGCTTGGTTGGTCCCGTGCCCCCTAGTTCTGGTTCTTAAAGAAAGATTTCACAGCTGTCAGAAGATTTGACTAGTCCCTGCTCACTTCTGCCCCTATTCATTCTCTATGCCAGAAGAAACTACATGTATCAGTGGATCCCTGCCATGAGGAAGTGGTAGATGCATTGCAAACTCACCGCCACCCTTTTGCCTTGCATATCCTTAAGCCCAGGCCTAGGGTCTTCCCCAAGCAGAAAGCAACTTCAACAAGGGCAGCCTTTTGTTTGGCTGTCAGGAACCTTTTAGTAACCTTTAGAAGAAAATTTATAAATACATTATTTTTTGTGCACCCCCAGTACTGTACTGGGTAGGAAGAAGCTGTAGGTGGGTGGAAGCCTCTGTATTGTTACCCAGCTACTCCGTAACCACCAAAAACATCCGGTGGCCACTGAAAAGTGCTGGGTGGTGAGCCCAGCTAGAAGGGGCTGGGGAGAACACTGACCCCTGTGTATATAGTTTTGCTCATAGCTCTTTTATTGGGCTTTTGTATATCAGAAATGTCCTACTTGATGGCAGGTTATTCATATGATCAGTCCAGTATTTTCTAACCAGAAATGCTAAATTCCTACTTTTGCAGTGTTCCCCCCAGCCCCTGGATGCACCCACAGGGGCTGCCATCCACCTACAGCTTCTTCCCACCCAGCTTATTTCAATTTCTGGAGAGAATATGGTTTTGTATCCAGTTAGTCAAGTACAATGATCTCAGCAGGTCCGGTATACAAAATATAAGTATTATGGCTACCCTAATGCTTAGAATTGTTTTTATAATTACCCTATAATTGTTTTAGGCTTCTCACATTCACAGAATAAAAACTATATATCAAAGCCTTTTTATATAGATGGGCAGGCTTTGGCCCTAAAGTAGGATAGAGGCGTCCATTTGTTCTTTATCCAGAGAGTCTGTAGAAGGTGAAGCTTCAGTTTTCATACATAAAGAAGTCAAATCAGATACAGGATTTGTTGGAAAGCTACTTTCTTCCATTAAAGTAAAATACCAGACTGCGAGATCTATGAGAACGAATTGAACAGTTTCCTTTTCAGGTAAGCTGTGCATTATATAATTTAACCGGTGCACTTTAATGAAAAAGCTCTTTACTACTTTAATGTGTACATTCATTACATTTCCCCCCTTCCAGAATGGCTTATAAAATGCTTTTTCTCATTCAGTTTCAGGAATGGATTCATGAATTTTATCCTCTCCCTTAAACAGGCCGTATTATCTGCTGTGTGCACCTCAGGCACTTCTTGTCTTGACCGGCGCTGGCTGGCAGGAGGCTTAATATCACATTATGCCACTTTTCTTCTAATTTAGGAGATTATAAATGACACACATTTCTGGAGGACACCAAATATTTCATATGTCTATATTTAATTACTTATCGGGCAGCGCTTTTTGCACAGCCTGTGTTGGAATTTAGCTTTATTGCTTGAAATATGTTTCAGCATTATATAAACATTTGTAATAACATGCAATTTTTATTACACTGATTATCTTTGTGGCTCAAAATATATTTGTCATGAAAGTGAATTCCATGTTACCAGTAAATCTGGGCAAGTGAATAATTTAAAATTGAGGCAGGTAAATATATTTTTAATGATTATCAGTTTAGTCCCCCGACATTTTAGATCTTTCTACTACTTGCACATTGTATTTTTCTTGCTTTATATGCTATAGGAAGGGTGTTTTTCTTTCAATTCTGGGTATTTTATAGGTTAAAAAACCACATTGGCCATTTTTGTTTAGATATCTGGCAGGACATATTGCTAAAGGACTTCAGGTAACAGCTACACAGATGCTAAATCTGTTCCCAAAATTGCCAATGTTGTTTAGGCTTTATCATCTGTATACAGATTAAAACTTTAACATCGAACCTCTTACCGGTCTTCATTCTTGTATTAAATGTAAGAAAGCATTATCGATCTTCCAGCTGTTGCTAATTATAGGTCTCCTTTCTGTTGGCACGTTATCAAAAGGGATTTAAATTATGGATATTTAATATCTTTGTGGTTTTAATCCTGAGAACATCTTTTGGTGGCATGCACACCCAAATGTCTTTTCTTCTAAATGTGTTTCATGCTATAGCAATATTTTTCCTGTGTCTGAGAACCCAAAACAGTGAGAGATCCAAATGCATGCTAATGCGGCTGCTTCAAACTGCAGTTAATGAAAAGACATTTGGTTTACCATTATAGTTGGAAAGCCAAGCATGGAAATAATTGAGCAAGATACAACAGTGCATATTTATGAGATTTACACTGTGGCAGTGGAATAAACATGGAATAAAAGAATAGATTGCACTTAAGCTAGAGGATTTTTCCCTTTATTTAATCTTGTGGAAAAAGCTTCCATTTCTTTAAAGGACAATAATTCTAATAAATCTTTATACAAAAGACTAATTTAACTGTCTTACAGTTCAGACGAGTCCTTTCTGTCTGGTGACATGATAGACTTCAGTCTGGTAACCCTTGTTCAGCTGTTTACATTGTCTGGTAGAATATATTCCATCTAATAGGATAACATTTTCTTATTTAGACTTATTAGGCCTTATCCATCAAACTGTGTGGCCTTTATTCCAATATTATCAATTCAAAATTCTGTAGAGGTCTTGTCGGCATGCCCTGGGTTCAAGCACCCATTACTTGGCTCCGTAATTGTTCTACCAAATTGTATCTTTTAAAATGTCTTCTGTATGGAAAGGTTCCAAGTAGTTGAGGAATTTCCAGATGATTTGAAATAAAAGTTTGATACTGAAAATATTTATATGAATTTTTCAGTGCCGTAAAATTGGACAGAAATAGCTTGACCTAGGTCACAAGCATTTCTAATTATGGGGCAGTCTAAATTGTAAGGTGTCAGGGAACATTTGTTTCCTTCAGCAACATAACGGAGCTCAAACTTTGGGCACCAACTCCTGTTGGACGTTTATTGGCTTTACTGGCTCCTTGGGCTTGTTGGTCAATGGCTTGGCCATTGAAAAACACTGCAGGCAGCTTTTGCAAGCTACTTTATATTTGACGCTGCTCTGCTTTACAATGTAAGGCATTGTGTTTGATTTCTTAATATTATTCCTTTCTGAACCGACCCCTCATTTTTATATCCTGTCTTTGGTGGCCAGTTTTGCTATGCTTGCCTGTGGTCGCCTCCTGCTTATGTTTTTTTTATTATATTGGGGATCCATAGTGCACACAAACACACTACAGAATGCCGTTAAGTGTGAGCGGACCCACTGAAGATGCCCTGATTGTAAAGTACAACTGAAAAATGTAATGCACAAAATGCTGGCTAGTGGCTACAGCTTAATATGTAACACACTGTCAATGATTTTAGTCCTTTAAACAGAAAGAAACCAGTATCTTTGTATTAAATCCATGGAAGTCATTGGCCTCCTGAGTCTTTTAATATCCAAGACGAACAAATGGCTTGTGTGGATAACTCTGGCAGCAATGGCTATTGATAATAAACAATTCTTTATGAAAAGTCATGTTGAACTTGATGGTGATCTTGGTCGCCTTAAGAGGTTACTTGGTGGAAAGATGTTAATATTAGGTTCTCCCTCTCCCTTGTTACAGGCAATCAACAAATTGCTTAAAAGGATAACTAATCCTAAAAGCAAAAGATTTTTATAGCTCACCATTTTCAAGGTTTGGTGACTGTGTTCATTTTCCTTCGCAGGACTACCAAGAACACAAAATACCCTCTGTTCCTACATTTATGCTGAAGAGACCACAAAAACACTTATTTTACTAGTCCCATCAGCCAGCCATGTGATGGGTATGAACAAAGCTTAGGCATATGAGATCCAGCCTGTATGACAACTATAGCTTCTTCCATATATACAATGGAGACATGAAATTTAGTCTTGAGTGATTTGAATTGTTAGGTGAAAATTGAGGGAAAAGCCTGCAATAAATTGAATGAAGCAGCTACGTTTTAAGAACGAGTAAGTTGCTTTAAATGTAAACATATAAAATATTTTTTTTTTTCTGGGTGTGGATATGCTTTACAAAAATGGAATTGTTAACACTACCTTACATGTTGGTTGCTTTCTTTGTAACTGGACAGTAAACAGAGGTATACCAAGTCATATTTGTAAATCTTCCTTCTGTACCTCTCAACATACACCTTGTTGGAGCTCGATCATTGCAGCACAGCTGATTGGGCTGTCCAAGCTCCTTGGGCTGCTTCTTCCTCTGCTGTTATGAGGTCAGCATAAGACTGATAACTCAGCATGTTTTGTTTAAAAAAAAATACATTTGATGATTTAATAATAAACAATAAGTTGCATTTGTGTCTCTTAACTTCCCCAGCAGTTCAGCTGTAAATAAAAATTGTAAGTCTGTTTTGTGCATTGTTTCTTATTGAGAGGTAAGGCGCATGAATTAATAAATAGGGCTTGGCAACTCCTTGTTTTCAGGTCATGTCCTCCCTTCATCCTGGATCTAAGCCAAGTGGTGCTTGTTGTCCAATGCAAATTTAACATTGCGTGGGTGGTTAGCAAGTTTGTGGAATGCAGGGACAACATGACCTGTGATCATGTTTAGCTGGTACTGAAGGTTTTTTTCAAGACCTCTCTTGTAACTAGTAACTATTTCACTTTGGCAGATAGATTAGATGACCTGTAATTTGCTTGGTATATATATATATATATATATATATATATATATATATATATACATTTTCAAATACCTTTTTTTCTGTAGTTGTTGTGGAACTTTAACCTGTTACATATGGTGTTTTCTGTAATTTATATTCAGAACCAAGTGTGATTTGATTTGAGCTTTTTTTTTTTTTTCCCAAGGAAAGCCATGATTTACCGATAACTTATGACCATGTAATACCCACCATATTTGTATGCATTCAGCCCTCTGTAGATCCGATTTACTTTAAAACCTTTTCTAAATGTGCAGGTCTAATTTCAGAAAATGTACTTAGATTTTCCTGCTGTTTGTAATTACTTTGTGCCCCATAGACTGTCTCGGTCATTGTGTCCTTTTCTGCAGAGAAATAAGTAAAGGTTGCAAAATGCCCAAGCGGTTTATTTTTTCCTCCATTTTCTGAATCGGTTTATTGTGGTCTTGGCAGCACCAAATACCCAAAAAAGGGTTTAAATACACCTTGTGTTCTTTTCTTCTAGTAGGGTGAATGAATGAGCATGCACACCTTACACCAGCATGCCTACAGATGTGAAGTGTTTATCTTGTAATACACCCGGGAATCTAATGACTGAAAATGAATCAGACACCACACTGAGGAACCTCGCTGGCAGAATCCTGCATTAGTCTGCCTATCGTGTGCTAAAGTGCAAGTGTCAAGTCATAGTCACAGTTTTATGATGATCATTTATTAGAGTGTAAGGCGGACTCTAAATATCTCTTCATCCCTTCCTATTTAACCACAGATAGTTGGTAAATATGTACAACAGGAACAGTTTTTCCACTTTTCATTAAGAAGGAACAAAGTAATTGACTACACCAGTTACTACACAGACACTGGCCATGTAGCAGCAGGCACTGCTATGTTTAGGGATGGGCGGATGTTTCCCCTCCTGTCACTCTCTTAGAAACATCTGCCCCCACCTATGGGCTCCCCATTCGGGTCTGATCAGTAATGAAATGTAGGTAGAGTTTTGACTTCAGCTTTGTTCTTTACAAAGCTGAATCACCAAGCGATTGGTTAAGCCTGTGTGCCCATTGTTATAATACATTTATACATTCTTGTTTGAAGTGAATGCAGGCTACTAAGCTTGTTTAATGTAAAAGACCCTATGATCAATGCTTAAAAATGCATTCTTTGTTATGAATGGAAGCAAATTTAGCTTTTTCAGGCGATTTATACCCCACGGCTTATTGAGGGTAGGTTTGCATTTATGGCGCTATGATGGTTTAGATAGCGAAATGATATACACAACATGGGGATCTCTCTGGTGAGAAGTACAAAAGATAATAAATTTAGGTTTTAGTCTGATTTCTCACTTCGCACAGCCATTGTTTTGCATAATTGCACAAAAAAATCGCAAGCACAGCAGGTGGTTTTATTAGAGCATTCAAATAGATTCACTAGATAGCAAATATTCGTATGACTGACCTTGATATTCTAAATAGGACTGCATTCTTCTTAGGTAGGTCATATTGGCTTACATTTCCTAATTTTTTTCAGTGTCGCATTTTGTCCATTTTATCTTTTGGTGAACATCCATCTATATTGTTCCGATTCGTCTATATTACATGAGAACCAGTAAGGATTGATTTGTAAATAGTTCATGAGCAACCTATTGTTAGGTCCACCTTTTGTTAAGTGCTAAGATATTATACATGCGTAACTTCCCAGAACAAGCTTAGCATGTAATATCCCTACAAGACCACACACACCACAAGACCATACATTCATCCAAAGGCTCTGAGATCAACCAAATTTTAGACTTCAAGATTAGTGTTAGAATCTGTGTCAGATTTTTAAAGCTGTTTGTCCATTCACAAAGCTTCCTATGATATCTGGACAAGAGCAAATGTTACCAGGACAGTCAGGTACAAGCAGCAATACACCCCTCCCGTGTTTGGAATAAATCCATATATAGATATCTATAGATATTGAGTACATAACACAACCAAGGCTGCCATGTCTAATCTTGTGAAAATGTTAGTTGACGTTTCTGATTTTGCTCATCTCATACTTGTTCAAGATTAGTAATTCAAAGAAGTTGACCTAATATGCTGAAGTTTGGGTTAGCTAGTGTTTACCAGAATTATTGCTTAGCAGTTGCAGCTTTGTGTTTCATAAGATTTTTCTCTTTTTACCATACTGCTTCTTTCTCTTTAATAAATAAATTAAACTTCACCCAATGGGTCTATTAGACTTAAACCTGGAACATCAGGTACAAAGCGTGAGAGAGCATAGTCTGATGTAATTTTCAATCCCTATTTAATGTACAGCGCTGCGTAATATGTTGGCGCTATATAAATCCTGTTTTAATAATAATATTAATGGATATGAAAGCAGTGAGTTATACAGATGTCCAACTTCTAAATTTGCGGTTAACACTGAAAAATCCATTTTTTTCCCCCATTTTTTAGAATTCCTCACTTGTATGTTAAACTTGAACTTCATTTACATTTTTATTGTCTACTGAACATTAGCGGACAATGAACTTTCCATGTGTATGACTGGGGAGTTCACTCTGAAGTTGAATCAATGCTCAGTTGATTTGTTTCTAAAACTACGTACACATGTCAGATTTTTATCGCCCGATAATCGGCATCGGCCAATTATCGGGCGAAAATCTGCCGTGTGTACAGCCGGTGTCGTGTCTCGGTCGTCCGACCTACCTGCCGGATCCACGGACGATGGACGACAGCCGATCCTAATGAAAGGGAAGGGGGAGAGCGCGCAGCAGGGTGCCGCTCCGTCGCTCTCCCCCTCCCCTCTCCATAGAGCATGAACGGTGCTGTATGTACAGCACCGTTCATGCATCGTGCAGTCTCTTGTCGTTGGAAAGGATCGTGAAGGATCCTTTCCAACGACAAAAATTGGAAGTGTGTACGCAGCTTTAGAGTTGAGGATATTGTCAGATGGATGAGTTTTGCTTTACTTTGGATTACACTGAAACAGTTAAGTTTGTTACAATGTATTCTGCTGGTATTTTCCCACTGAGCACCTACATGTTGCATGCAATGTTACTGACCTATTCACCCCTTAAAGTCACTCTCTGGAAACAAGTTCAAAGCTTCATAGTTAAAAGCTTGCAAAAAAAAAAAGTGTTAGAGCTTTTTAAACCCAAAAGCAAAGTTTTTGATATGGTTTACTAGTACTTAGGTCTCTCCCTCCCTTAGAGTTGAATATGTTGGTGGGGCAACCTAGGGTGACAATACAGTTTTCTCCATGAAGTACACAATTGGTGTTGTCACTCAGACAGGAAGTGTGTTACTGGGCAGGGCCATTGGGTGAAAATATAGGTAATAAATGCAGCTGCTGTTGGACTTCTAAGCTGCAATAAATTAAAGCAGGGGGCTTAGAGTATATTAGATCTGGAGGGTAAAAACGGGTCATTTGAAATGTAGTGTTGTAGTGAAGCGTTTTAAGTCACCCATACACATTCTGAAGTGTATGGGTGACTTAAGACATTTCTCTAGGGTTAACATAAACCTTTACGACCCACCAATCCTTAGGCCAACTGCTGGCATGAATTTAAAGCAACTCTGGCCCGGTCTTTTTCCCTAGCGTGATTCTTCCTTGGGTTACCATGCCTCTACTGGAGTGTGAAATGCAATGAAAAGGCAAAATCTTTTCTACCCTATTACTGATTTTTACTTCCTGTCTGGTACAATGTGGTTCAATACAATGTGGCTCTGAAGTTTAGGAGAAGTTTGAAAGGGCACCAAATTATGATCCTAAAAATCTTTATATCCAGCACATCTGATTTTGCCTATCTTTCTTTATTACAGCATACATGAACAGCCAAACAATTGCAGCAGCTTTGGTTGCCTGAACTATTTTATTGACTACACCCCTCCCTTCCCTTTCCTCCCCCTTCTCTTTCCTGCTTTAGAAAATTGATTTTGGATAATGTTATCCTCGCGTGTACGGCATATATCAGTTCAAGGTTTATTTGTCCTGGTGGAAACCCCATGCCTGTCAAACTGATTGTCCTGACCTTCATCACATGACGAGCAGCAGAAATCCTTCCAGTATTTATTCCATCGCCACCTAATAAAATACTGGAGACTTCTTCTTTGTTTATTTTTTTCCCTTCTTCTATGCGCTTTTCATTTCAGGCATTCTCATTTCAGAACCTTTAACCTTATGATCTAAGTCTCGCTGACACTTTCTAAGCTTACAGTCATAATGGAGAAAAAAAAAAAGAACATTTCCTTAAGGGATTTGTTGTTTCTATGGCGGTGCTAATGGTTTATTAATAACCTGGCAGCACAAACATGGAACATTTTTATTGATGAAT
The DNA here is from genome assembly GCF_032062135.1 of Pyxicephalus adspersus. Lineage (NCBI taxonomy): Eukaryota > Metazoa > Chordata > Amphibia > Anura > Pyxicephalidae > Pyxicephalus > Pyxicephalus adspersus. Next base: position 40,854,965 of record NC_092868.1, on the reverse strand, counting down.
CGCGGCTATTAAAATTCAAGAGTTTGGCTGTCAATACTTTATCCAACATGAGATTTGTGTGCAAAGCTAAAAAATGCTCCAATAATGTGAAGATTTTTTTTTTGCTGAAAAATGTATTTTGTTAATGATTTATATATCTTAATAGTTTTTCAAAAGAAATAGGAAATCGCCAGTTTATGAATCATAGGTTCACACGTGTAATCCATTTTCATAACTAGCATGTAGGGAAACTGTGAGTTTCTTGATTGTAGAAATGTATGTTGTAACAATTCAAGCTTCTTGAATGCTTTTTAGGCGCTTTAGATGTATTGTAGTGATGAAAATAAGAATTAAAACTTACATAAATGTTAATATAAAGTTGCATAATGGTTTACTCAGCTTAGAGAACATGTGCCTGCTGTGCAAAGTCATTGGCTGCATGATGGCAGAACTGCCCATTTAGTACTGTTAATTATTTTTTAGAATTAATATTCATTATTTAGTATTTATAAAGTGCTTTACAAAGTCCATAGTCATGTCACTAGCTGTCCCTCAATGGGGCTCACAATCTAGTGTCCCTACCATAGTCTTAAGTCCTTAATACAGTCTAAGGGCAATTTTGGGGGGAAGCCAATCAACCGAACTGCATGTTTTTGGAGCACCCAGAGGAAACCTACTCAAACACAGGGAGAACCTGCAAACTCCATGCAGCTCTTACAGTGCCAATGAAAAATACCCCCCCCCCCCCCTTCAAAACCAAACTCTACTGACTACTAAATAAAAAAACGGACTATCTACCACCCCCCCCCCTTTCATACTGCTCATATTTTGTCATGGGCCAATAAATCAAAGTAGATTTAATATAATGATTTACTGGGACTAAGTGTGATATACTGCTTAATGTTAAGTTAAAAATACACTCTGCAAAGTTATTTAAAAAAATGTACACCTTCTGGAAATGAGTAAACAGATGCACTTTTGGCAGGAAGTAAAGCCTTAGGTCTGTATAGGATGGTGCACATCTCTGTACCATGCAGTTGTTTTTGTGATCAGAAACCATGAGCCTGTATATCAGAATCTGGCCATGTGAAGCTAAACAGTGTTAATTGGGATTATGTGAAACAATATTGACCCCTTTAGGGTAGGAACACATGGTGAATCTTGAAAGTGCACCTAAACGTTAGAGTGAATCCAGCAGGGTTTTTGTTTTTTTAAATAAAACATGGTAAAGATTTGGAGTGATACAGTAATGTGGCATGCAAAGAAACAATGCCAAAGAAATTTAAGTTACACACCCTTGTTACACCTCACGTTCGTGCTAAAATAAAGAAAACACAGCAAATGTATATTGGGAAAAGAATGTGTACAGACTGATGGTTGGATTATTTATGAAGCATATAATGAAAGGTGTTTATAGGTTAGAAGACAAATTTTTAATCATTCCACGATTTCTTTATTAGAATTGCTCCAGGGAATTCATTCAATTATTTTTGATTTTTTTTTATTTTCTTGCAAAGATATTTGTAGGCTTGTCTCCTGTCTGGCTCCGCAGTCTGGTAGGAATGTGAATCCCCAGACTGCCTGAACAGTCTTACAAATGTTTTGGCAGGTTAAGTGGTTTAAATATATATCTATTTTTATGGCTGCAACTCCACCTTAACTGGGTGATCAATTTAATGGTTTCTGTTTACAGGGATGGGTTGGTTAGTGTATACCTTCATGTGTGTGACTAAGAAACAAATGATGACTCCATGTCACTGGTGGTATGTATCCCACATTCCACTAGATGGCATATTTGTGCAGTAAATTTTCCTTTTCCTTGAAATAAGATCACAGGGGGTGTAAAGCACTTGGACATGAGAGATTCTGAAATGCAATGAGTATTATATACAGTGTACCAGCAGGTGGATATTCTGGGAGGTCAAGTTTAACAACATTGCTGTATTGTTTCAGGAAATATATATTATAATATATATATATATATATATATATATATATATATATATATATATATATATATATATAAAATCTGTCTACCTATTACTAATTCATGTACTCCTTTTCAGGCAGACTTTATATACTGTTCAGGGCTGTGCATTGTTTTCCACTCCACTTCCATGGTGCATACTCAGATCTGCTACAAATTTGTTCTCCAACAGGCGATAAGTTAATTGGCATGGCCTGTTTCCATTTGTAATGTGTTTATCATGGTTACTTATAAAACTTTTTTTTTTTCCATTTCTTTTCTATATTTTTTTGATTTTTGGACACAGTTATGAATTTAAATTGTTTCAAAATGGCAACCTGAGTCTATATATTTAATTTCACTTGCAGTATGAATTCATAGCACAGCCCTTTTTCTAAATGCCCATCAGATCTGCTCCTTGTATCCCTATAGAACGGTGTAGCTGCTGAAGAGCAATAGAATGACAACCCCGAGTCTGCTGATATCACATACAAGATGGCAGCACCCAGCAGCAATCTTGGGGCTTTTGAATGTCTACACAAGGGGGTTTGGACCAATTCTGCTGCATGTACAAAGTTGTGCAAATGAACAGTAACTGTCAAAATACTGCGGCGTACTTGGGCATTATTGGGCTGTAATAATTATACATTCTCTGAAATTGTATTTTTAGTAATTTTATTTTGAAGCACTTTGTTTTGTGTCTTTTGTACTATTGTATGTTTTATAAAAAAAGACACATGGCAGCTTGGTGAACTTTTGTTGCAAAGGGTTGTATGCATTTACCCTGCAAGTATTGTCCGCTTATGAGCTTTAAAGTGGCTTGCTGCCCTTAAATATACATAAAACCATGATGTGACACAGCTTGAGTTCACTTCAAAAGATGTGGTTATTTTTAAAATCTGTTTCAGACTTCCTGCTTCTGAGGTTACTCTCCACTCCAGGGATGGCCATATGGTGACATGGGTATGTGAATGTGTGTGCTTGCCTGCTTGCTTTGGCTTCCTTCCTGTTGTCCGTGTGCCTTAACCCATTTGCACAGCTTGTCTGTTTAAACCCAGGGACACCTATTTGCTTTTTAATTTTGTGACATGTAGCAAACAAGACATGTTCCTAACAAAGCTGTAATTGGATGTTCTGTATCTGCCATGTGTTGAAGGGGGAGGAGGGCTATACTGGAACGATTTGTCAGGAAGCATTTGGCAATAATTTTCCTGAATTTGTAAGCCCAAGCATGCTTTATATTACAAAGTTTAAACATACCATACTACGCTGTACTGGGGATCATATTTTCCATTTCCAGTCTCATTACACTTAAGTGGAGGAGAGCAGAGGGGCCAGATTAAGTGTGGCTGTTTCATTGTTTTCTAGGCACGGACAGACCTTAAGTGTTTTTACTCAAACTGACATCAGCGATTGTGGTTTTCATTTAAAGGATCTCTAAAAGCACTCTTTAGATGTTTTAGGGTAAAAAAAAAAGTTTTTATTTTTAATTAGAGTGCAATTTTTGAGGCTTGGAGTTCAGTATGGTTTAGCATTGATCTTTCAGGGTTAATAAGGTCAAATTAATAGAGTGCACAAAAATAATACTGATATTTACCCTGCCCCAACCATGACTCCAAAAATGACCATTACCTGACCCTTTAGTTAGACCTTAAGGTCCTCACAATGGGTCTTTCTGCATTAAAGCTTGGTGATTCAGCCAACCTTGAATGGAGTTCTTCAAAGTAATTTGCTATTTGTTAGCAAATGTTTTCAATCCTGGACCGGATCAATTCCCAGTTTGCTGGTTCACCCAGCTTCACTGAGGAAAATGTATCTTTCCCAGCCTGGGGAGCTTTAATAAATCAGGCCCAATGTGCGGTGCAGTTTAGTGTGTTTCAAGGACATCAGATCTTGCATAGAAAGCAATGTCATTGTTCCCACCCATGTGTTGCACTACAGTGTGTTTCTGATGCACTGTTGCATATGTTTCTGTTTTTAGTGTGCTGCCCAATTCAGTATAATGGGGTCAGCATCACTACAGACCATGCAGGCGGCTGTGTATTGGGGTATAACGCATGCAGTACACTTATAGTGCAAATACAGCCAAACTTACTGCAACCCTGAACTATTCAACCCTGAAAGTTGCTTCTCTGTTAAAACCGAAAGCTTTGACCCTAACTTTGGCCTTTAGTTAAATCCTGTACCTTCAGCTCCGCTGGACCACACCTACTTCATGTGGTGCCAAATGCTACCAATTTTAGACACCTAATGCTATTTCAGTTTACAGTTGTAACTGTTCTGTGAATTGATGGCTGGCATGAGGGAAGGTGGGTTAAGATATGAAAGTGTTCCAGGCACCAGTCACCAAAGTGGAGATATCGGCTTTGAATCTCAGAGCTGGCATGAAAGCTGCAGAGCTGCACGTTCCTTACTGTACTTACTCCCCCCGGGCTTGGCATTCACATGGCACTACTTTACAAACCTTTTACCTATGCTACTGTTGTCATTTGTGGTTTTTTTTTTTTTTTTTTTTAATTTTAGATTTTTGTCTGAAGTTTCCCTTTTAAAGGGTTCTGTCCTTTTTAAATACTGAGCATGTATTCTTCTTTTGGCTGCGCCATTAGATCTAGTTAGTTCCCGTCCTTCACTGTGACATTGAGCATTGTGGCCTCTAATATCTATTTTTTTTTTTTTTTTTTCTAAGCGACTAGTACTCTTCATATGTTGTGTGTCTTATGTTACCAGCAATCTAGTCTATCTACATGAGGACAAATCCTGCAAGATATGGTTAGATACAGGTGTCCAGGTAGAGGTCATGAACTTGTTGATTTTTGTTTTTTCTTTTATCAGCAGACAAAATGGCTGACTCCAGTGTATGTAGGCAATATATTGCCTGCAGCACAGTTCAATCACACCTCATATAGAAGAGCAGCTCCAGATCCATCAACAGCAGTACTCAGATACTGACTGTAAATCAGGTCATTGCAGCCTCGGGCTTTTCTGTTATGCTGAACTACAGCTCACAGCTGACAGGCCTTGCCAAGAACTGTGGTTTGATTGCTAGAGACCAGACAGGCAGGCAGGCAGCAGTTTCAGAAGAACACTGTCCCCTTTACTTTTTGATAGATGTTGTGCACCCTGAATATTTGCATGGAAAACCATATATGCCTAAGGGTAACTGGCCCTTTCTTTGCTTTTGTTTGCCTTGAAATAATATTGATTTTATTTTTCATTTGTTTTGTTCTGTATCATTAACTGTTGTAAAGTAGTACAAGGATAATCCTAGATTTGCAAGCACATGTGTGTATTTGTATGTAAATATATATATGTATGTAAATATATAAATATATATTAAAATGTAGATAATATGTGCATATAAACACTTAGCTCACTGTTCAAAAAAAAAAAAAAACCTAATTAACTTTTTTCTATTAACTATTTAAGACACTTTTCAAACCTAGGGTTATAACTTAGTTATGTCTCTAAACATCTCTTGGAGTGCTATATTGGCTGAAGAATCTTCAATATACACCCTACTTTGAGGTGTCTGATACCTGCTGAGGTTCTTACCTATTGCCCACTACAATAAGACTGCCAATTTGGTGCTGTAACGGTTGTCAGGGGGAGTCATGGTGTTCAGAAAGGAAGTGTCAGATGTTGAGAATACTTTGGACATCCTTTAGATGTCAATGAATAGGTAAAAAGGGTCCTTTAAAACTGTGGTGGAAAACTCCAAAGATGGCCGCTCCCAGGCGCATATCAAACTTATGTCCTGCGCCCAGGCGGCAAATTTCACCGCAGGTTAACCTGTATTATAAAGCTTATGAAAGTTGCAATGATCTTTTTTTCCCCTGCTGTTAAACCTTTTTACATTCTATAGAGATTTATACTAACTGCTACCAACAGACAGGAGCAACAAAGATAGGGGCGGCTTTTTGCTTAGAGAAGCATAAAGTATGACAAACAGTATTTCCGCACAACCATTATTTAGGATTCTTTTTAGGCTTTATCCTTTTTTCTTAAATACTATTAAAGTTAAATATCAAACTATTTTAATATTTTCTGTTCCTTATCCCTACACCCTAATCATGCCATCACTGTATTCCAGAAATCAAAAGCAAAAGTGCCTGGGATATACCTCCTGATCGCTCGTAGAGTGCTGTGGAGATATAAGAACAAAATGTGCCTAGGCAACGTTAAATATATGTAATTATATATGTAATATTCCTGTGTGAGATCAGGAATATACTGAAGTTTCTTGGTTATAATAAACTGTGTGTCCCTGTTGATCCCCGACTAGAATTTTGGTTGACTTTAATTCCCATTGGATGTGCAAGTATATCTTACGTGCATTCTTCACCATAGACTTTCACTCTCGCTTTGGTGTGTCTGTGAAGATGCAACCCAACGCCTTTGTGCATCAGTCTTTGTTACATATCAATTATTTGTATTAAAATTTGGATTTTTTTTTTTTTTAATATAATGGTGTTAAAAGCTTAACAAATATCTCTGAGGTGACCCAAAGCCCTTATTTGTCTGTATGATATTAACTTGGTGGTTGCTGCAGTACTTGAGGGAGACATCCTTAGCATTCTGCCAAATCCCAGAATGTCTGTGCTCATTCATCTGTATGAAGCACTTTGTCATTTTACACACAGCTATTCACAGCTTGATCTGCCTCCTTCTAGCAAATATTCCCATGTTGCTCTCTGCTTTTCATATAACTTCTGAATTCTGAACAATAATTATTCAGGTTACACCCTGATATTTCCAGATTATGACATGTTTTGTAGGAGTTTATATTGATATACATGAGATTATGTTGCTATTGCAACAAACTGGTTGGCAAAGATGTCCTAATTTACATCATTTATGTTTGCAGCTTTCTTTTTCTTTTTCACAATTCTCTGTGTGTTGAACGTTAATGTTCAGTTTCCCTTATTTATTAGCATTGACTATGCTGCTCTTCAGATTTGTTGAATTCTGATCTGCATACATTAGTATGTGCTGTCAAAATAATGTTTGGTGTTTTATTGCCGTTTTCTGTAGTTACATACTAGTGAGCCTTATTCAGTATGTATATGATTTTACCTTCCATAACACGGCTTTCTTTTTGTTTGCCGCTCTCTTCTATAATTTTTTTTTTTTTTTTTTACATACCTGTGCATCAGGGAATTTGTGTGGTAACTCTTTTAAATGGGTTTATGCAGGAATTTGCATATCTATTTTTCTATCTTTAGTTTTAGCTGTCTAATTGTATCAAAATTTCAGTTTTCTCCTTTATTTTACCTCAACTCTCATGTAATCTCTGACATCCTCTTGTCTGCATTTTACTGCTTTTCTGCTGCATATTCAAAAGATGGGAGGTTTACAGTTTATTTAGGAAGGAATCTTCACACAATGAGGTATGTGACTATTCACTTGATTTATACAAATGTAAAACGAGAATTCTTGTGTATTTAGGCTGCATTGTTCTCAAAGTGAATGGTAATTTACATTGTAAATATGTACAACCTCTTTAGCCCAGCCACCCAGTAGTAGGGCAAGCATTTGATGAACCCAGAAGCTAATCAGACTTCAAGTGACCTCTGGCTCTGATTGCCCCGATAGCAACTTTTAGATTTCAATCCTGAGGGGTTCCTTTCACATAATGCTAAGTTTGAGATTGACATCTTCTATGAGTTAGCCTCAGGCCTGTCCTAAAGACTTGCACCCTTAGACTAAGGCAATGTATAATACAGCTGAGGAAAAGGCTTCGCCCAGTATGTAATGGAAACCTGTGCCTCTCCCACCCTCCTTACTTATAAGTTATATAGAGACAGAAGATTGGAAAAACAAAGCAAAATATGGCTAAAATAATAATCTCCAGCTCTAAATCCTCTAGAGTCACCCTGGGTTGCCGTGTCGGCATATGAGATTTTAGGCACAAGTTGTTAACAGCCTTTTTTTCCCCACTTGTTTTTCTTAACATATTGTAGGTTAAGCCGGAGTTAATATTTGCAGAAAAGACTCTTTTTAAAATATGTGCAGTTTAGGACTTTAGGGTGGTAAAACAACTTGCCCTGGCTATATTACGGTAGATTATACAATTATTCTTTCAAGTCCCAGCTGACCTTGTTTAAATCAGGACTAGCGGTGAGTGAAAGCTCAGGAGTAGTTTGTGAAGGTCAGAAGGGATGAAACCATTTATATTGCCAACCATTATGTTGTACAAGGGTAATAACCTGTATGGGGCATTACATGCTGCATTCTGTCATAACTGCAGAAGACTTTAATATTCTGATGACCCATGAAGCATATCTGTCAGAACTTGTTCGCCCACTGCCTTGTAGTTTAGTTGCCACTGTTATGAGGAATATATTATCTTAGATTATATAGTATCCGCTATAAATATATAGCCACGTTTACAGTCAAGGGTTGAATGGATACAATTAACTGTTTGTTTGTTTTATAGTTAAGATAGAGGCTGCTTGCAGGATCTTCAAGTAACCTGTGTACATATGATACTTAATTTTTTTTGTATTCTGCATGAGCATGGTCAAACAAGCCACCATTCCTCTTCTTATATAAGCAAAATGAGTTTATAATCTGATGATAGAATCATTTTTGTTGTGATCTTTGAGATGACATAACTTTACATCAAGAGCAGTTAGAAAGGTCTTTGATGGCTTGTTTTATAGCTGATTTATTGCTATTTATCTAATGCCTTTTTCAACTCTTATACCTGCAAGAAAACTCTCAAACAATTTTAGGGTCTCAGAAAACCCCTTCTAAAAACATGTCCTCGTTGGGACAAAAAGCTTCTAAATTGGTGCTCAATGGAAAGAATGTTCTCCTATGATGGCTAGAACAGCACCTTAATGATGTAATCATTACAGTAATCTTTTTGGCTCTACCAAATGGTGTTCACCTTATCACTATGCCGACCTTATCAAATGGAGAGGTCAGTCAAGTTTAGGCAACTCCTTGCAACCTCTTGGAGCAACCCTGGTTAAGAAAGGCTCATCTAGGTATTGGTGCACTTCATGACAAATGTTTCTTATGGAGACCCTTCTTTGCATTATGGCTCACATGACAAATGTTAAGAAATTATTTACATGGCTCCAACCAAAATGAAATTAAACTCTTAAGTTAGGATCTAGGTTTTACCAGCACTGCTTAAAAGCCTCCAAAGCCCTCAGGCAGAGATCACATATTAGATTCACCATTTATATTCCTTTTACTGACCACAGCGTACTGCCATGGCTTTGACCAAATGATCCCAGCATACACTGCAGATGAACTCCCGAGTTTTTATGCTCAGTTTTATTATAATGTTTTCCATTGCATTGATGCAGTGCATAAATACCATTTAGGGTAAAATGATTTGTTTCTAATTTGGACATCTTCATATTAGGTGGTATGCTAAAGAAAATTATCATACATACATATGAGCTAGAATATTCACCATGTTAAATGTCCCCCCCCCCCCACAGTCACAAATTCCTGTTTTACCTCAGTTGATAACTGCATCTGTTCAGACTTTATTAGAGACTCTTAAAATGGTTTTCATACAGAGACGCTGTTGATTGCCTGAACAGTATAATTACTGCAATATGTCTCAGGCTGTAGCCCCATTTACAGTGGTGAGTCACACAGGCAGAGCAGCACCCTGTGCAGGTAGGTAATGAATAGGAAGGAATTGATGTATTATTTAGAAAGGATTTGTAACATGCACTGCACACACTGTTGTCTTTCAGCTCGCTTCAACCGTTCTGGAGCCACATACTGTTACAGTGCTCTGTCCCTGGCATCTCAAAGATTTAGTCAGCTGTGTTTACCTGACAAATTTTTCATCAGCTCTTTGCCGCTTTGCCTTTTTATGGTATTTTTGCCTTTGTCGGTTGCGCAGGACCTGGGCCGTCTTTTATTCTGGCAAATAATCAAGCCTTTGTGCTCATTCAAAATGAACGGCATATACAAGATCTGTAAAGTCTATCATAGATACCTGTGGCTCCGGGGAGTAGCTATAAATAAGTGGGACCCGTAGAAAAATAATTATAGGCCCTCCTAAGCAATCTCTTAGGACCATTTCCATCTCTAAGACCGGAGTCATTTTAAAATAACACTAAGTCCATTAATTGCTTTCCAAGCTAACTGGCACAAGTGCCTGAACTATAAATATCAAGTCTGTACTAATTTGCTAAATGGTGTTGCCTCTTTAATACGTGTTGGTATAGCAATAAGGTGGCCTAGTACAAGTTGGGGCAGTTGCTTTGCTTTTTAATGTACACGAGTGCTTTAATGCAATATTGATAGGATATAAGTGGTGCACTCCTAACTCTGTTTTAGACACACTTTACCCAAAGAATATAATTATTACATAGTATTTATATAGCACCAATATATTATGCAGCACTGTGCAAAGTCCATAGTCTGTCACTAGCTGTCCCTCTAAGGACAATCTAATGTCCCTACCATAGTCATATGTCGTTACCACAGTCTAAAGCTACGTACACACGGCAGATTTTTATCGCCCGATAATCGGCATCAGCCAATTATCGGGCGAAAATCTTCCGTCTGTACAGTCGGTGTCGTCCATCGTCCGGACGACTGACCTGCCGGATCCACGGACAATGGACGACAGCTGATCGTAATGAAAGGGAAGGGGAGAGCGCGCAGCAGGGTGCCGCTCCGTCGCTCTCCCCCCTCCCCTCTCCATAGAGCATGAACGGTGCTGTATGTACAGCATCGTTCATGCATCTTGCAGTCCCTTGTCCGTTGGAAAGGATCGTGAAAGATCCTTTCCAACGACAAAAATTGCAAGTGTGTACGCAGCTTAAGGTTAATTGGCTTTCCCCCAAAATTTACCTAACTGAATGTTTTTGGAATGTGGGAAGAAACCGGCGTACGCGGAGGAAACCCATGCAAACACATGCAAAACTCCCATGCAGATCGTGTCCTGGCAGGGATTTGAACCTGGGACCAAGTGCTGCTAAGGCTAGATTTAAAAATTTGTTTGGTGTACCTTGTAAATGTCTTTTCCGCAGAGCCTTATACAGTTCTCTTGGGTAGGAACAGCAGGTTCAAAAAAAGCCTTAGGATTGAATCTGTAATCTGTTTTTGTATGTAACGCACAAGCGTTTTAAGGGTTCCTTATTTGCTATTTTCACATCCTTGGGATCATTTTTGCAATCATGTTTTCCAGTGAATCACACAGGTATGGTTGCCTGGTCTGTCTTAAAGAAAAAATACAATTCTATATAGATTTATGTATATACCCTCTTGCGGCTGCTGTGTGAATTGCTTATTGCTGTAATGAAATCAGATGTTGTCTCACTTAGCAGCATGTAGAGGCCTGCAAACTGCACGGGCTCTACTTGTAACTGCATCCCTTGTCTCTTCTCATTATCTGTTAACGGTGCTCAACATGACACAGTTGTTTGATAAATGGAGGTCGCTGTGAAGTCTCCTGAGCTGGATCATGCAGGAACTGGAATTGATAAAACAGAAACCTTCTTTGGAAAAGGGAACACGGGTTTCGTTCCACTCTGGTGTGTGTATTTTTGTTTGCATCCTGAGCCTTCCAGGGGTCTAACATGATAGATGTGAAGCTGTTTGCCATTTAGACGAGCAATGTAGGAGGCATAATATACAAGGCCAGACAGAAGCATGGCATTTTTCAGGGACACCAGTGTACATGACCAGAAGGCTGTAGAAGCCCTGCTTTGTTACAGTGACATTGTAGAAGCTGGGTTCCTGTCTGCAGTGATAAGAGCACTTAGCCTGTGGCTTTCCATTCTGTTATGTTGTCACCTAGTGTGATCTACTGCTCTCTCCTGATATTTGTTTGAACAATACACAACATCCCTTTTTATTATAGCTGGCATATAAAATCATCAGGGTGTCACTAATGCAGGCGGTTTTGTTTTTGTATCATTTTGGGAGTCATGTTGTGCCATCGGATGTATGTGATGAAGGTTGGAGGGGTTATATTTTTACACAGAGATGAATAGCACAGACTTATTGAACATGATCACTGTTAAAGGCATAGAAAGAATTTAACATCCTGCTGGTGCTTCCTCTAGGTTATCCTTGAAACATTTTCTTTTATTTTGTGATGGAAGCAAAAAGCAGATGAAATGCAGAGACTCTGGGCAGTGGGAGTAATGAAAAAGCAGCTGGAGCATTTCTCTGCGGTTACACCTTGTCCACAAGGACCGGTAAAAGATTTCCACTTGGCTGCTTTTTCTATTGCCTCCTTGAGAGCGAGAGAGCAGGAGGAAAGTTTCATTGAACAGGATCATATTAAATGGCTAATGCCATCATCTGCTTGCTAGCTGTGACTGTTGCATAGACTGCACAGGAAACATGGCTGAACTACATCCCAAAGTGCGTTCTAATGAGAAATGTTAAGCACCGCAGGACCGGTTACATATATGCGACTTTTATTTCTCCTCCCCCATAATTGTAAGGGAAGCATTTCTTCTAAATATTTCTTATTGGTGTAAGTTAGTGATTTAAATACATATTAATTTTTTTTAAAATAGTAAAAAAAACCTAATAAATATTGCCATATTAATTGAGTTTAGCCAAATGGAACCACACCATCCACTGTATCTGGGAGATGTACATGACTGTGAGAATGTTCTTGGAGGAACAAAGCAACTTGTTGCTTCTGTTCTACCCAGCATCATGTCAATCATTTTTTTTCAATATCTTAGGAACACTTCTGAGACCAGAGAGTCCTGCTAAATAGACTAGACTAAATGACACTTTTTGTTCAGAATAAAGGGACAGGTTCTTTTGAAAACCCCTTCACCCACATGTACACATGCTCCTTTGTCCTATGTGAACTTTGTTGTCACTTAAGGCAAAGCTTTTATGACACCTTATAGAAGTCACTGCTTGAACCTAGTATTAGGGAAAGGACCAAAATTTGTATTTTTATGTTAGAAAATATGGTATTAGAAATGTTTTCATTGTATGGCTTTCCTAACAGTTGAGATTTGGTTGCTCGATCCATTAGGAAGCATCTGCACAGCAAATTGTGTCACCTGAATATCTAGCTGCCTTTCAGTCACATCATTTCAGTTTCCTTGTGGGTCTCAAGTGGCATTAATTTTCTGTAATGCTTTTTGATTTTGTAACTGTTTTCATTCAGAAATGGTAATCTGAAAACTTTAAACACCTGAATAGATTACTGTACACAATGCTGCCATTCGTGTTCTATTGAGGGAAAAGCTCTGTGTACCCATATAAAGAAAGGGGAGTCATTCCTGATAATTTTTGAGGAATGGTTTGGGTATTTTTTTATGTACAAAAGATTTAGATAATCGTAATTGTTTCATTATTGTGTAGACAGTTCTTGTAGATCAGTGTTTCTCAACCAAGGTTGCTCCAGGAGATGTTAGGGGTTCCTTGAGCAATTTGTGCCTCTCAGACCAGTTTAGGTGACACCAAGGATTTTCTTTTTTTTTTTTTTTTGGCTGATGTGTAAGGGTGATATTCTTTCCATTAGTCAGAAATATGAGAAGCATTCTTCAGCTGAAATACCGTGACCTGTGGATATAGTAATCCCTGTTATAAAGGTCGGGAAAGGCTAGGGAAGAATCTTGCTTTATGACCTGTACTACATAACGGATGGGGAGAAAAAATCTGAAGTTTAAATTATTCACAAGCAGACATCCTAATGTAAGAGGAGTACCTTCATGATTGTTTCCCTTGTTAAAATAGGGTACATAAAATATTTGACAGATCTGCAATTTGATACCCCAATTTTGTATTTGACTGTTGTAAATATATCTGTGAGTAGTCATCTTGTTTAAAATGATGATGCAGAAGTCTTGGAGTGACCTAGAGACATAAAAGATCATTAGTGTTATTGATCCAGGTCATTTTAGTTCCCTCTCATGGAATGGGTATGTACTTATTAATGGTTTATTTGAGCCACATATTGTCATTTCCACCGTGTTGTTCCACTTACATACTTAAAATTACTGTTGACAGGATACCTTCAATCTTCCCAAGCTTATCTGCTGGGGGGGAAGTTACTTGATTTTGTTTTCTCTTGAACCTTTTTTTCAACATTATTATTAACATTAAACAAGGATTTATATATATATATATAGCGCCTACATAATATGCAGCGCTGTACATTAAATAGGGGTTGTAAATGACAGACAGATACAGACAGTGACACAGGAGAAGACCCTGCCCTGAAGAGCTTACAATCTAGCTAACAAAACATCTCCTGTTTCCATCTAGTAAACAACGTACATTGTTTTTCTCCAACCTAATTTGTTGTCGCCCTCTTATACCATGGCTTTAATTATTTTAACATTGTCCTCTGAGGTCCAGCATGCTTTACTCCTTGAATGAGCATCTTCGTTTGTTTCAATGCTGTTCACTTAAATAAATCCCTCAGCCTAATTTATTTGGTAAATCAAATTCAATATAAATTGTATATACAGTCACTTTAATTTCCAAATACCATCCCATACAAAACTGACCTCACATGCCCATTCCTTTCTGATATTCCCTCCCACATATGCTTTAACACGCTACAACTTTGAAAGCTTTTAAGCTCAATTTCCAAAGTTATGTCTTCAGGCAAACATTGCAACCAGAGCTATATTTTACTCTGTCAATAATCCCTCATTAACTCACTTTGTGACAAGAGTGCAGTGTATCATACTGCTATACAACCTATTTGGGAATGGGTATCTGTTGTACATCGTCTAGTAGTCTGAGACATATGCCCATTTATTGGCACCCTACGTGGTTTCAGGTAGATCATTTTAGGTCTTGATGTGATGCATGATCTGACTGCCCTAGGGGCAATAGGATCAGTTGGCAGGCACAAAGGCGTTACAACCTTGGCTGGGAGTTGTGCTTGCTGCTATGTAGAGTTCTGGGTGTGTAATGGCATAAAATGCTGGAGCAGTACTCATAGAACATGAGAAACATTGTCAAACTTTAGTTCGATCATTCCCCACGATTACCACTGGTTTCTGCCTTTTGGATTTGTGGTCCCCAAATATTCCATCTTGTGTCTGTATACCTCCTTTCTGATATGGGAAAGAGGCGAACACCTTTTAGTGCAAGATGTGATGATAAAACACTTTTTTGCAAATCATGAAACATATTAATTCCTAAAATGCCTGGTTGAACCCTTAAATAACTTTTAGTTTATGCTGGCTTTTAAACATAATAAAAACATTAAGATCAGCCATTAATTTTCAACCATAGTTCTTTGGAACGTTTGTAGGGGTTCCTTTTTCCATTTGGTAAAGCCTGATTAGGGCCAACACCACTTGGTAAAGCCAACTACATGACGCTAATGATTGTAGTTGTCTAAAAGGCTGTTACTCCGTCAACAGGAGTTCCCAAAAACTAGAACATTATTGTAGGGGTAAGAAGGTTGGGAACAGCTGGATAATGGATGCAAGGTTTCTTTATGGTGGTTAGAGAGGTCCCTTCACCTACCATCTGATGGTGACTACCAGGTTGTACCCTATTGGGCAGATCCAGTAGGATGACCCCAGTGAGCTGGCTAGGTGGGTGGCATTTTCGAGACCATTCATTCCTGATTACAACAGTAATAGGGACATTTATCACACAAATCCCTGAATTCCATCAGGGCTTCCCTAAGCTCCATAATTTATTTCAAGGGAATGGCTGGTATAACAATTTTGTTTTCTTGTTTTGCATAGATGTACATCAAAGTTAGAGATAGGTAGATAGGCCAAAAGGGGGAATTGGTACAGCTGGTAGCTTTCTGTGGTAACCCAAAAAGACTAGATCCATCACAATGGAAGATCTGCTTGTCTGTGAGTTAGATCCTTCTCCTTCCATATATGAGATCCCTCCAGTGTTCATTCTCCTAATCTGTAAATTGGATCATTCTCCTTCCATATCCCAGGGATCCCTCCAACATTCATTCTCCTAATCTGTGAGTTGGATCCTTCCCCTTCCATATCTGAGATCCTTCCAGTGTTCATTCTCCTAATCTGCATGTCTGATGTGTACTTGATCAAAATTCCTGGCATTACCCTGAGTCGTCCATCACCCTGCTGACTGTGTGCCATGTGTTATCTGGCCATGCTGTCTATAGAGGAGATGCCATTGATCAGAGAGGGAGGGGCGGCCATTGATCAGAGAGGGAGGGGCGGCCATTGGGGGGTGATGGATCCAGTCCGGGTCTTGCTGGCTGCTCTTCCTGTGGTTAGTAGAGGAGGAGGGCTGGCTGTCCCCTCCCCCGGCTGTCTGGTGCACAGAGTCTGGATCGGGCATGTGGAAGTGTCTGCTGAACAGCTGAAGAGGAGGAGGGAGCCGGAGCGGCATGTGGGGACAAGAGGCGGAAGGGCAGCGCTGCTAATCAGGGACCGGGATCGCTGCTGCCGCCGTTTGCTTGCTGCTTCCCCTTTGTTACCCGGACTCCTCCAGCAGCGTGTTTCTGTCCGGCAGCCATCGCACTCTCCTGGCTTCGGATCTGTCCGGGATCTGTGCACTTCAATCCATGGGGAGCAGCCAGGCCCCGGCCGCAGCTCCAGGACTCCACACGACTTCGCAGGCTGGACACCGCTCGGTTAGCAGGCAAGTGGTGAGCTCCCCTCCTTCCCTCCTGGCTTGGGGGGGTCTGGAATCAAACCACCAGCAAGCACTCTGATCTGGAATTGTTTGGGGGGCTGGGGGGGCTCAGAGCACTTCATGACCTGATAATTAGTCTGGGTGTTTTATTTTGTACTAAAGTCCACCCAAAGTTAGAAATACCTTACAGCGATTGTAATCGGCCACCAGCGTCTTACTTTTCCCATGCACTTGACCGATGGGATGTTGGGGGCGAGGGTTTGGTGCACCCAAAAAATACACTTTCAATGTCAAGTTTTATTGAGAAAGTAAACAAATCAAGCGATCGTTTGGGAAACAATTGATCTCGTCGCTCACTTGAAACCGATCAGATCTTAATGCCTGGAAAAACAATCCAACCCAACTGGAAAAGTGTCAATAAAGATCCCTGATGGTAGCTGTATCCAATCATCTCTTGTGGCCAACACAAAAGGTTAAGCTCTTCCAAAAAGGATTTGGGTTTTGATGTTATGGAAAATGCAACCACAGGGGTGAGACTCTGTGGCCTCCTTGGATCACAGCCAAGCAGGAAGATATGGCTTATGGGGTCCATGGGGGGGTAAGACGCAAATGGCCCTTTTCAACATGCAAAATGTCCATGGGACAAACTCTTAGCTTTTGGGTGGACCAACCCCAAGATTTGCTCTTCCTGGAATGTTTATTCAGAGTTCCTTTATAATAATACACTATGCTGCATTTTTCAGTGGCTCTGTTGATTTGGTTTTGATGGATAGATAGGGCAAAGTGCTTTGTTATTTTTCTTTTCAATTTGGTAAGCATTGTATTGAAGCCTGGTATTACAGATGGATAATGGAGTGAATTGCTGCATCTGATCTTTGTGATTTGTTTCACAGAATCAATTTGTTACATGGTATCAAAATGTTTTCCCAGCCATGATCAGGGTCCTGTGTTGCTTTGGGCAATTGTGTGTAAAGGATCCAGCATGCCCTTGATTTTTCTCCAAGGAGTTGTGTTTGCTCTTAGGGTTAACCAGCACATTTGAGGGCTGAAAGCTGCTTTCATATCCATGATGTCTGACTGAGGCTGTGATTGTATAATCCGTTTGTCTACCTGCTGTAAACATGCACACAGGGCAGATCCTAACAATGGGCTGCAGGCAGAAATGTGTTTTTTGGCCGCTCTCCCTGCCAGCCATGGTGAGTACAGAGGTTTGGACTTCAGTCTGGTGTGTCCTCTCTTACCCTCTTCTAAAGGCTGAAGTGCAGGAGTGTATCTTGGAATGCCTTTCATGTTTAATTGGAGCAGTATTTGGTGCAAGCCTGTAATGTTTACCCAAACCATGTTCTCAGCTGCAGTGACAGACTGGCCCAACCACTTTCTATTTGCTGAGAAAACAGCTAGGTTTTTTTATTTAAACCCCCACCCCCCTTTTTTTCAGCCAGGCACTTTCTAGCCCCTGGAACACATGTGGCTTCACTCATTCACAGCAGAGTGTAATGTCTGCTTGGCTTTTCAACCTCGTGTATTCTAGGCTGGGGGTGGATTGGAAATCCAGAGTGCAGCTTGGAAACCGCCTGTCCATATTTATCACATCCTTCCTAACTGCTAAGAGAAGCCTGTCCAGAGCCCATGGCACTTGACAGTCATAAATTGTTTAAGCTTCTTGCATTCTCATAAATCTTTGCCTGATTTTTTTTTTGTAACTTAACTGTTTAACAGGATTTAAACATTTCACGATTGATTGAAACATTATATTCTAGAACTGCTCATGTACATGAAGTACTTCCAGATTTTTTAGATGTTGCTTTTTTTTTTTAAAGAATACCTAACTTTATGAAATAATCATGGGATCTAAATATCAAACATTGTTTCCTGTGATTACTGGTCAGTTGGGTGTTGGTGAATGCAGTGTGCTTTTCTTGCTGGTTTAACATTTGTAGCTTAGCCAATTAAAAAAATAAGACTTGCCAATTCAGGTGTGAGAAACAATGTTTTAAAATGTTAAATTACCTGGTCTGCTTTTAATTGGTATGTGGTATCGGGTTGCATTGTTAAATCACAATAGAGAGGTGCTAGCGCTTGCCTCTTCCATGATGCTTTGCTCCCACTTGTAACTTTAAAATGTCTCTTGTGCAAGGTGATTGAGAGCTATGCCAAGACCTCTTACTGTGTTTTTGCTTTGTTTCTCCTTGGAGTGTTTGATGGAGGATTGGGAAGCATTTTGTGCTTTTTAGTGAATATTTTGTTTGTAGTTGAGGGTCCTGCAGTCAGCTTTGACTCTTTAAATTAGCAAAACAATTCAGCATACCTTTGATCTATCACTAGCATTAATAAAAGCAAGGGATGTGTCTCAACCTCTGTCCCATCCACTCCCCCTCAAGTATAGTGGGGGCATATGCAGTGTTCTCCCCAGTCTCTTTTAGCTGGGTGCACCACCCGACACTTTTCAGTGACCACCCGGCTATTTTTGTGTGGTTACTGAAGAGTTGGGTCACAATATAGGGGCTGGCATCCTCCTACAATTTCTAGAAAAAATTGCACCCCAGCTGCCGGGGCCAGCATTGTACATGGTAATCGAACACTTGGTTCATTTGTCATTTCCAGCTTGGTTGAAGGTTTAGCCCACTCAGGCCTCTTGTTATTACAATGTTACCATAGGGAGAACACCAGTACTTTCCTGTAGGGGACCAAAGTATGGAATTCACTTCTAGAACACACAGGATGGCATATCGGATAAATGGCTTATGATTTGATCACATGACCCCATGCCCTCCATGTGGTTTATTTGGTTAAACACTAGGTAAACATGGCAGCAACGGTCAAAGAAAACTTTGCTCTCTATAAATATGTCTTTATCAGATTTGGCAGCAAGTTCAGATTCCTACCTCACATTTAGTGTCGCCTCTTTACGTTTGTTTGACATTCGTGATGAATTGCAAAAGGTTTCATTTACTTAGTGGTAAAATAATAGAGGGTAATGTGTTTGTGGGGGAAAAATATACAGTTTATCTGTAGTGTTTTCTTTGCTCACTCATGAGTTCATAATATAATGTAAGGCTGAATTCCAATCGGACTGCTGCAAAACAGATAAAATGGGAGGCATTTGGCCAAGAATTTGTAGTCTTGTCCATCCAGCCCCACAGCTCTGCAGCATACATATCTTTGTCGGGAGCTCAGTGTCCTTATCTCTGTAAACACAGCTTGATAAGTCAGTGAAGTAGTAGTAGAAGTCTGATTAGGTCATCCCTCTGCTCACACTTTTCTCCTATCTGCATGTTCCTGCTCCACAAATGGAGTGCAAATGACGGCTCCATGTGTGGTCTTGCCTTTATAATTACATACAAACTGGTAAAATTGCAGAGCTGCATTCAAATTTGAATGTTATTTTGCTTGAAGTTTAGCTTTACACCCTTGTTAAGGGTCCAGCTGCTGTGCCCTAATCACAAACCTAGCTGACCTGGATTGCAAATCCTTATGCATATATGTGAATGGTATTGCCATTCAGCTGCTTGCCTGGAATTCAGATTGAGCATTACAAGCTGTAACTGGAAACAATGGGTGCACCTGTCATATTTTACAATAACAAAAGAATAAACCTAGCATTGTAAGCCTTGGGCAGAACAAAAGGCTAAGTATCCATTTTACCCTAAGTGATTATTGTTCCTTTTATGTAATGGTGTTCAGATGACAACCCTGTACACTTGCTCACAGATGTGTTTTTTTATACAGGTACTCTATGTATTTACATCCTGTTCTCAGCATTACCTTGCTAGGAAATAAGTGTTGTTAGCAGTTAGTATCTCTGTAGGGAAATGATTGCGGTAAAAGGCAAAGATTAACCAAACTTGTCACAGTTATTGTGCAGTCATCGGTCTCCAGGGTTTACTATCTTTTTTAATATATATATATATATATATATATATATATATATATATATATATATATATATATAGCAGCAGCACTGAAATTTGCTCTTTAGTTCGGAGCCCATGAGTTCACTGCATTTTGGCCAACGGGGTGCTTGGCAGGCAGCACATGAAATGTTATTTGATCTGCCTTCACAATAAAACAGCCTAGTATTACACCATTTTTTCCCCCTGCCTTCCTTGTGGCTGTTGAAAGTGATGCATCAGCTATTGCCGCTCAATAAACTGCTGTGATTGAAGCTGAATACATCAATTTGAATCAGGTTTCAGGATAAATGTGTATCTGTAATCTTCCTTGGGCTCTGTTGGGCTGAATTATGAATAAAGAGAAGTCTGTCGTTTGAAATGCCAATAAGCTATAGACAATTGTAATTACGTGCGTGTCCTCCCTCCCCTCTTTCCCCCTCCACCTCTCCTCCTCTTGTCCTGGCCTGGTTTTACCTTTTCACTTCATATGTAGTCACGGAGTTCATGGTAATTTAGATGGTACGCCTTTGCTACGGGCTCTTGCGTCCATCCGTTTCAATTTTGAAAGTTAAATGACATTCAAAAACAAGCTTCACCTACATTCTGACAATAAAATTTATTGTGGTTTACACATAAAGACCAAAGAAAATGGAATTAGTCTACAGGGATGTGTATATAGATATATAGACTATGACTTATTAATATTACACAGTATTTATATAATGCTGTACAAGTCCATAGTCCTATCACTAGCTGTCCGTCAAAGGAGCTCGCAATCTAATGGCCCTACCATAGTCCTATGTCTTGAATACACTCTAAGGTCAATTTTAGAAAGAAGCCAATTAACCGAACTGCATGTTTTTGTTTGTGGGAGGAAACCGAAGGAAACCCACGTAAACACGGGTAGAACCTGCAAGCTCTATGCTGATAGTGTCCTGGCCATGATTTGAACCTGAGACCTAGTGCTGCAAAGGCCGGAGTGCTAGCCATTGTGCTGCCCAGATATATAGAGATGGATATTATATATATTTTTTATCTCCCTCCTATGTTTATTGGCTCAAATTACATTGATCCATAGCAGTTGGATTTGATTCTGCTGCCCTTCTGGCATTAAGCTTTCAGTTTGCTTTGATAGTCTTCTATTTTACTTGTAGTCTGTCATTCTCTTGTCTTCACTCTGTACATAATATTCTATGATACATTGCTTGCACGCTTGACACGTTCCATAGGCTTTTACAGCCTGTAATAGTGTATTAATCAATATGTCTTCAACCAATGTACAGCTTCTTCCAAGCTGGAAGGTCAATATTACCTCATGAATTATATCTTGGCACATAACATAAAATCTCAAGGTAGGATGTGAGATTTCCAGGAGGGAGGAAAGCCTATTCTGCTGAAAGTGTGTGTTTGTATCAGGAATGCTGAATAGTCCCTATAGCATAGATAAAAATAGATGAATGTACTGGCTAATGTGCGGTGAATTACATTACACCTTTTGCCCGCTATAGACCAGCAACGTATGCGATGCTTGTGGATGAAATTGCTGAGATTTTTCACTGGGTACGTCAGGCCTGATCAGCTGAAAGGAAAAATCCCATGTTCCCTATAGTAGCCAGTCAGAACTCATGATGCGTTTGTCAATCTTGACCATAAAAAAAAGTGGGGGTGTTAAGGGAGGTGGTTGCAATGGGCAACTAATGTATATGTATATCCAGGAACCTTGTTAATGTATAGACTTTTATAGGATTTACATGTCATTCCAAGAAGACAATGGAAACTCATCTGAATTTTAGGCTTCAGAAAAGTATAGTTTCTTGGCTGTTCTATGAATATTCTGGTTCCTGTTTTTAAGTATTTTTGTAGAAGGATGACTAAAACAGCCAGGCAGCTTGCATTTTCTGAAGCATGTGAAGCGTCTTGTAAAATCTTATAGCCATTGTGTTTGGTAGCAGTTGCTTTTTTTGTGATCTTTACAACAAGTAAATCTCTGATCTTGCTGTCTTTTTAGTTTGTCACTTATATTGTGCAGATTTGACGGTTACAGCATGTTGACACAATCTGGGCACAAGCTAACAAGATGGTACAAGCTGTTGACTTTTGTTCTGCAGCATCACTGTGTAAACATATTTTACGAAGGGAGGCAAATAGTTATTTGGAAATTAATCCCGTTTTCATTTGCTACAGAATTGCTCACTGAGTAAAAAAAAAAACCAAGCCCATTCTTCCATTTTAATGAATTATTGAATGCTGTTGAGCAGCAGCGTAAAGTAATGTTAAAGGTTGGCAATTGTCATAACCTCATCCTGGAAACATTGTGACTGTCAGAAATGCCTCCTAAATTTCTGTTAACCTGGGCTGTCTGTATTCTTTAGCCATAGTTTATGTATAGTTTCTCTGTGCACCTAAGTGTTGGATGCCAGGATACCCAGCACATTGTTTCCCCTGGGAGTGAATGAACTCCTGTGTGCCTGGCCCAGCCAATCAGTCATGGCAGAGCAGTGAAAACGGTGAAGAAAAGGAGGAAGAAGATTGCAGAGTTATAGGGTTATTTTTTTGCAGATGGGATATCTCCTGTCCCCTCTGCAATAATGGGTCTGCCAGATAGCAATTTTTTAATTGCTGGGTTTAGTTCCACTTTGAAAAAAGTGGCTAAAGCTCTGCTAAACCCAAACTGTAATCAGGTAAATAAGAGAATACAAATGGTTATGGAGGTTATAGTTATAGAGGCAAAATGGGGGAAAGAACTTCGGTTTCAAAGGCCAAATGTTCTTGGACACTGATTATTTATATTAACACAAACTATTGTATCTGGCCAAAAAAAAAAAAATCCACAAAGCTTTATTCTTGGTTCCCTTTTAGCTCTTGGTTCATTTGTTAAGTGTTCTGTAGCCTTGTATTTATGGAGATCAGACAAATGTACAGAATCAGATCTCATGACAGTGCTTACTTAAAATGCTTGCCTGTTAGCACAGTGGCTCTTGTATTTGAGGGGGAGGTTGGCGTAACTCCATTTCTCTAAAGCTTCAATGCTATTGCCTCTCGTTCCCTTGGAGGACCAGCGTCTTTGAAGTATCTGCAGGTTGTGAAAGAATTTTTCTTGAAATAGCCATCTTTTGGAAAAGTATCCTCCACGGTCCTAAAATGTTTCTGAATATAATTTTTGTTCAATGCAACTACAGGAGATGAAAAGTCTAAAGCCTCGGCAATAATACAATATTGTAGGATCATGAACGAGTATTATCAGGGCTGGACTGTGCATGCTGCTAGATTTATTTTAGGAGTATTTGTTGATTCTCTTCGTGTACTTTCACATCATACCTTTCATGCGCTTACAATAGAATTCAATGATTTCTTCTTCCCGTGTTTGCATTTGATGTTACTGATGTTATAAAAGACTATTTATTAAAAGCAAGCTCCAGTCTTTGGAACTTAAACATGCAGAAGTACATAGTTATACCGGTCGAAATATTCAGCTTAAAGCAGGACTCCAGACAGGCAAAAAATACGCACATTAATGCTGCTAAGTATTCATTAATACACTATTTGTATTGACTTGAATTTTACTTGCCTCTTCCAGTGCCCTGTACAAGCAGCCATTCAGCTGTGCTAATAAAATGGTGGTGTGTGGATAACAAAGTTCCCAACATCGTTCCTCTTTAATGAATACATGACTGATTCACATTGTGGTTAGTCCGATTGGGGTTTAGCCGTTGTAAAAAAAAAAAAAAAAAAAATTATACATCTGCATACAGGCATTTTGATCCAATTGAAAAAAAAAAATCCAGACATGCACCATCCTTGCATCTATGCATCCGTCCATTTTCTGTACCAGAAACCATGATCACCTGTACCAATAGCAAGGGTCTACTGTTTGTGTTCACAGATAAAAACCTGGCACAGGTTCTAACTTTTTCCTTTGCCAGCTAAAACTTGAACAAGAAAAGCTTATGCTTGACATTGGAGTCAATTTAAAATGTAAAAATTCATCGTAATTCATCTGAAAATTTCTAATTGCCTGATTTGTAACTTGCTTAAATTCTTTTCACAGACCAAAGCTTTAAAAAGATTATCAATGTAAAAATTCTCTTTACCTGTTACCTGTTTATTAGTAATTGACTTCATTTTATTGAAGATGGGTCAATATAACCAGGAAACCTCAAAAGGCACATTTGATTCATGTTGTCTTATTGATGGGTTTTCTTTAATGATATACAGATGTCAAATCCATATATGGTACATGATTACCAAAATGTGTACAAAACTTAATCCAAAAATTGCATAGAAACCTCCAATATAAATGTAATTATGTTGTGATTTCATTGAGGGGTCCCTATATTTAAAAAAGAAACGTTTAGCTTTAGATGGAAAGGACCGTGAAAACACCCAAATATATATAATTGCATAGAGCTCCTCAAATAATTTTCCTCTCTTTAACTTCAAAACATTGCCAGGGTTTATATCCGCGATTCATTTTTATCCGTAAAAGCCTAACCACAATTAGGAAACAAGTATGATTTTTCAGTTGTATAATATTTCAGCCTTTTTGTGGTAATGTGCCTTTACGGTTTTTAAAAGCCAGATTCAAGTGTATAAAACATGTAGCTTTAATTGGTTTTCATCTCAGAACTATGTAGCAAATAAAACCGGCTTCTGGAAGAGAATATGCTATTAACAAGACAGGGCAGACAGGGTTATAGCTCTCAATTCAATGTTCAATCCATCCAAAAAAGGCATGGAAACTTCCCTGGGTTGCTCTGACATTGCAGTAATTACATAAACAGGGATATTCTGATTACACCTTTAATCCCATCCATTTTGTAAATTGAGTTTCAAACGCTAGCTTTAGATGCATTAATTACAGGTCTTGTGTTGGAGCTTGTGTCTCTGTAGAAGGCACTCAAACCAGGTAAAAAGGGGATTGTGTCCTCCGATCTGCTCATTGTTGATGGAAAAATTTAAGTGTTTCATGGCTAATATTAGGCAGGGCTGAACTGGACCAGTCTTGAAGAACTAGGAAGATGGTAAACCTAAAGGATTGCATCTAGTAACAGTATGTTATCTAATGGTGGAAAGAGATGGCCAGTCGCTGGTCTCTTCTGAAAATGCTGGTTATCCTACTGTCCTAGCTTCTTCATTAATTTGAGTCCATAACCTGTGATTATAAGGATTTCTGCAAGTGACAAGTCACAGCCCCATGTTTTTTCTTTTCCCAAAAGCACATGGCTCCTGATGTCTAAAGGTTTCCAGCTGATTTTTAGATGGAGGCTTTTGAATGCTGCATTGGTTTGCCAACTTTTTGGTATTAGGAATCCAGGACTTCCAATCTGCTGTCCTCACGTTTTGATTATCGACTTGTTTATCCATGTTGTCTCCATATTGCTGTCAATTATCCATTTTGGGTGTTTTATTAGGAAGACATAACATGCCATGGCCTAGGGATCTTCCAAAGAACTTGCCAAGTGATGATAGGCAAATCCTATATCTGTTGGTTCCAAAGGCCATTGACTGGCAATGATCAAATATGGTTTTGATCCCCCATTTCTAGCGCAACATCTTGAGAACCTCAGTCATTTTGTTACTTTCCATTCTCTAACCTGCCCCATAATTATGATGGAGTATTATCAAACTTTTAAAACTCCTGCAAGATGTCAAGATGTTTAAACTCCATACTGTTAGAATGCAGCTACTGAAAAATCAAACTTGGTTGGCTTACGTTTATCACCTTTATTAGAGCAGGGGTTATAAGAAATGAATGTAAAGATTTTCAAGGTGATTTTTACAGAAAAAATGTTTTTAATCTTTACCTGTAGTTCTGCTTTATTTCCAAAGAGAAGATCTAAGTGGACAAACTGTCTCCACCTACTTTGTTTAGACAAGTTCTCTTTAGCTTCTGCAGGTAATGTCTGAAAAACCCTCGTTGAATTTAAGATTATGATTTTCTTTTGCATTCTGTACATCTCATTTATAATTTATGATGATAATTTGCAGTGCAAGTGCGGAGAAGGCAGAAATCCTGAGGATGTTGCTCTTATAAGCTGTCACATTTCTGTTGGCGTTCAGGATGAGCCTGACTTCCTGAGCCATAGTTTAGATACTTGTATAAACACAGTTTCCATTGGTCTTGGAGGGGAAAACATTTTTAAGCTCTGTCCATAATAGAGAAAATTAGATACAAAGCCATCATTCATTTTCCTATTCAGATAGAGCATCTACAACCTAAATGAAAACGTGATGCAAAAATTAAGGTAAATAACTTTTCAGTCTAATCTAATTTCCTTAGCTGAAAAACTCAATAGCTCAAGCAAAATTTTACATGCACACTTTTCTTTTTCGTGAAGCTACCTTATGAAGACAGAAACAGAGCCTGAAAGGAATATAGTAATAAAATCCTTACAAACTTTAGTTTGTGGGATTACCTGTAGAGTAATTTGGACATGGTGCCTTTATGGTAGGTTTTATTTTGGTTCTTCTAGCCTACTCATTTTAATTGCTTTAAACCAAATTTGTCCGTTTACTGCACTTCTTTCTCCCTGTATATTCCGCAGTCCCCATCCACCTCGTTTATTTTCTACAAACAAGGTTCGTGACTGGTTAAAGCAGAATTTTAATTTAATGTTGCCTGAAATTACTTTGTGTTCTTGTTAGGATCCCCTGGCTATTGGAACGTGGTATACTAACAAAAATGTAACATAACGTTGGTTGGTCTCCAGAGATAGAGTAGCATTTCAAACCATTCCTGAGATTGCCTCTGATGCTCTGGTTTCATCATGTATCCATTTGGAGTTTTGAGATGAATTGTGGGAATGTTTTGAGGCACAGCACAGTCTTATAGTTGTTCAACAATACTGCTAGTCAAACTGTAACAACCAACAATTTCATGATTTGCGTGCGGATAAAAACCACTTTGAGTGCGCCGATTACGTGACGACTTTCAGATGTCAAAACAGACTCGCACATTGAAATGTGTATCCTGTCCGCGGTGTAGCAACCTCTCGGATGAATGAAGCTCAGTGCTGGATTATGTCTTGTGGTTCTGTGTTTATGAAATGACGCTGTCCTTACTTTGCCTTTTCACATTATCTATTTTAATATACTCATGAGACAATCTCTCTGCCCCATCCTTTGTGGGTAGAGTCATTCTCCTTTATGATCATCTTTAAACTTTCAAGATAATATGGCTTTAGAATAGGGGAACTTAGACTTTCCATCCATTTTTTGTTACCAGTAAAGGAAAATATTAAACTACAGTAATTTGGGGAAAAAAAGTTAGTTTTTTTTTTCCCCCCCCTGCTAGGTGCATATACTTTATTTCTTATGCGTATGAATACTCTCCTTTTGTGTGTGATAACTGTGCGAGTAAAAGGGGAAAAGTTTGGCTTCCATGATGTAATGGCAGCTTCCAATGCTTTGCTCAAGCACAAGCTGTGTTTTTAATTAACTTGAAGCATTTGAAGGAGTACACGCAGATTGTCAGGATGCTGCGATCTGGACTTCATATTCGCTGCTCTCCCATAGCAAGTAGAATTAGGTAAGTGTTAATTGGTCATATTTGGTGATTAGCAACTCTTCCTGCTTGGTAATTACACAAGGTCTGTTTTCTTGGATAAATTATTTTATGAGCCTGGATGATCTTTCCAGAATGGGAAATTAGCTTGTTGACATACTTGCAAATGCAGAGATTTTGTGCTTGGGTTTTATAACTTAAAATCAGTGCTTTTAAAGGTAAATTACAGTAAAAACTAGAAACCTAGCCACTAAGATGCACTCTAGAGATGGCGTGCTCTCCTCTTAGGAAGTAAAAAAAAAGCATATTGAAGGCTTTTATAAGAAGTCTGCAGAGTTTTGATTAAATTACTTGTTTGTATGTATTTGTGCTGACCATGAACTTTGGTCCATCTGACTTTGAGTATGTACAGCTATCAGCCAAGTGGTGGGATATATTGAGTAGCATGGGAACAGTGAGTACCTAAGGGTAATGTGTTAACAGCAAAATTGGTAGCCATAAGGATCAAAGTTACTGACTGAACTAACGGTCATCATGTTTGTCACGTTTGTCATCCTTAAATATGTACCATGGTAGTTCTGTTTAGATGAACACAATAATAATTTTTTGACTCCTTTTTAATTTGTCATACCGCTATTGAAGACATGAAGTGTACAGTTGTCCCCTTTGTTATGTAGTTGGCTTATTTTCTGGCCCTTTTGTAAAACCTTGGATTTGTCGCTGCAGAAGCACGAAGGTAAGGATAACCCCTACCCCCTATGGTGCCAGAGTTTACTTAAGTCTTTTGTTTTTTTTTTTTTTTAACTTGGTTTCTCTCAGCAACTTTGCAGAATAGTTAGGCGTAGGAATTTTTCCCCCTCTTCTTTCACATAACGGTAGAAGAGGCTGGTTAAATTGTAGACCGGCAAGAACTCATTGTTTACATAGCACTGTAGTGCCTGAGTGCCACTTTACAATGCAGCGAACATCAGTCTCTGCTGCTCATTAAACATAATCATTATTTACCGGGTTACGGGAACATAAAAGCCTGGAAAAACTTTGCCCTTTGGTGACTGGTGCTTTAGCAGCCTGGTGCCTGAAGGCATGTGATCAGCAGACAGCCGTGCATTTAAAGTGGCTTTTTCTCTAGCTGCTATTTCTGTTTGTTATGCGTCAAACAAGGTATTGTACTCCAGCCCAGAGGACAGGCTTATACTCAAATAGTCTCCGCAATACCCTTGCTCCTTTCTGCGCCATCTTAACAAAGAGTCCCAATGTTTAGGAACTATTTCCCTAAGCACGTTGAGTCTAAAATGGCTCATCACTTAACGGGATTATAATTTTAGTAAAAATAAATTGCTTTGGTGCTGGGAAATAAAAATACCAAAGTTGTCCTACTTTACCTTTTTGATTCTATATCAGGATTAGCAGTTTCAAGGTATAATCCAGTCACATGAAAATTTGATTTAAGTTATCAAGGCACTGTGCTAGGAGTAAGCAAATATATCGCCACAAGTTGTATTGGTAGAAAATAGATTTGAGAGAATAAAGTGCTTACACAAAAATACCTCACTGGGACACCTCTAACAGGATTTTGAAATGATAAACGGTGTACAGTTTTGCCTCAGGGGACACAACTTACAAGATGGTGTGTTTTGTTTGTTAATGTAAGAATCACCCTGATCCTTTGAATAGGTTTGTGTTCCTGTGCTGGCCATTGTAATCTCTGGTTCAGAACTCCGCCCTATGTGAGCTCGCTGTATCTGCACGCTCGAAGGTAGCCGTTCCCACACACATTGGAGCCAGAGAAAAGGTGCTTGTAAGTTGGTCTTAAAAAATATGAATTTTCCTTCTTACCTATGAAATATGCAGAATACTTTATTTACTAATGATTTACATTGTTGGTGGAAAGGCGTTACATGATTGTTATAAGGTAGACCTACTTTTAGAGCTTGTTTATTTGCTCTTAGTGTATGTCTCTCTGTTTTAGGAAACAAAGCAATTTTCTTATCAAGACATATTTATACAATTCGTGGTGTAAAAAGGTGTTTTTGTTAGCGTCAGCTTGTGTATCAGACTCTGCACTTTGTTAAATATTACATGCAGGCTGTACAATAATGTAATAATGGTGATGGAAAGGTTTGTTTCTATCCCAGTATTTAACAGGAAAAGCACAGCAAGAACCCTATTGTAGTTTTGAATAAATAGCATTGGACAATTACACTCATGAAATGCAAATGCTGGGGGTTGGCTGATAGAATTGAGACCAAATGAAATGGTGCACTTGCATGTTTCAAACCTCAGGCTACCAGGAGATAAAAAGCTTGTTTGATTGGGCATTGTAAATCGTATCTAAGATAATATTTCTTACTAGGCATCTTTAAATTGTGGTCAAAACAATGGGAAGTGGCGCACACTCTGGTTATAGTGATTGTAGAACATGGCCCCACCCCTATCAAAATGTAAAGGTAGTTTGTTGGAATACTTGGAGTCACCAAGCAAATTTTAAACCATATAATGTCATTTGAGCAAATTTTTAATGCAACTGCAGTGTTAAACCCAGAAACCTTTTTTTTTGCTAGGTGAGATGAAATTGTAGGTGGGGTGGCAGCTCATGTATTGTGAGCCAGCTCATCAGCAACTACCCTAAAACAGCTGGGGGGTTATCGATAAGTGCTGGGTGGTGTGCCTCAGCTAAAAGGGGCTAGGGAGAACACTGAACTGCTTTTTATTAATCACTCCTAATATGATCTAACCCTTACAGGGCTGCGGATCGGGAATTGAGCATTTTTTCCCTAATCCAGATTCCTAATATTTGCTTTCAACTCCCTGGCTCTTTATATGACATAGCAATGTTGGATTTGGGCATGTTAATTGGTAAATTAGACCGTCTAAAATTAATATTAGTTCTAGGTCACATTTTATAGATGGGTGTTGGATTAGTACGTCAGAAAGGTCACCTCTGTATGAGCTGTTTTTCCAGCCAGTTTGGAAATGGCTGTGAATCAATATTAAGAAATATAATGCTCATTTAGCTATCTGCCAAGTATGCACATTCTTATTAAAATAATTGGCAAATGCTGTCAAAATCTGTAAAACGCATGACAGACTTGTCCACATTTCCCTCCTTCATACTTTTCTGACCAATCAACTTTTCAGTGTTTCATTTAGTTGGTGCCCATGTTGCTTCAGATTACCTGTAAAGTTCTCAGATAATCAGGAGACCTTTTGTGTTTATAGGTGTTATCCTGTAAAAAGGTAAATTTGCATGGAAGGATTACAACACGCATATGCCATATATCATTCTGAGCTGGAGTGCTCTAGAACCGTATATTGAATTCAATTTTGTTGTCCTCGCAGAAACCTGTTAAGTGATAAGTGTGTGATCACTGACCATCTGGTAAAAATTTGCTGAACTGCGCATGTGCAGAGTTTGTTGCCAGGGTGGAGTGAACCCTTGTGCAGGAATTACACCATCCCGGCCAATCAAGATGGCTGAGGATCAGACGGGAGGTTTACTTCCGCTTTCAGCCCTAGACCCCAAAATGTTTTGCTTACCAGTGCTTCTGCTGAAACCATACTAGCACAGATACAACAATAGGTTGATTTAGACGTATCTGGTTTTTGGAGGAAGGGTAAAGCGGAAGTCCCAGAGATCTAATCCTTTTCCAGAAACATACATATAGAAATTCAGTTCTGTAGCTCATGGTAAAAATGCCTTTAGAAGCTTATTAAACCGCAGCAAAGCAAACACAAAACTAGTGTAACTGAATGTTGTCTTTAAGCTTTCAGCTTGCTGTGGAAATTTTTGGCAGCTGTTATGTGGTTGCTGTGGGCAAAAACTAAAGCTACAGAAAATGGGATGACAAAAGCACAAGAAGTATTGACCCGGTTAGTCTAGAGCTGCACAAGCACATTTTTTGTTAGAATATATACTCCAAAGTCCTGCTGGTGATCACTGGATTTATGAGGCCCTCTGTCACCAGTAATGTTCGGTGGCGTGAGCTGCAGGAATTGACAGATTACTAAACTGCTGTATCCGTTTACATTTTGAGTGGCGTTTTTAATATCACATCAAAGCGCCAAGCTTGTCGTACATCTCAAGAGCCAAGTTCAAAGGGTCATTCTTTCATAGGGCTTTGACTTTCAGCTGCCAAGTCATTCTGGTACCACACCATAGAAATGGAATGGGAAGGCTGAGTTCACAAATAAGTGGGGAGGGGGCTGAGGGGAAATAACAGCAGTTGCTGGGTATTAAAGAGAATATTTTAGACCAGTTTTCCTCATGTTGCGTATAAGGGAAAGATCCAGGCTTTTCTTTCACACGTGAATAAGCGTGGATAATCTCCTGATTCCAGATTTGCTACTGCACATGGAGACATGGGATTTGGGATAGAGGAGGGGCTGAAGTGCTTGTTGCAGAGAAAAATCTGTATCTGGTTTGTGATTGACTTATATTAGAGGTTGGTGACTACTATGAAATTAAAAAGGGAAACAATTCTTTATAGATCTGAAGCGTGCTTAACGCTTGCCGTCGGTCACATGTCACCGTACGGTGTAGCCAAGTTCTGGGTTCAGGATGTTCTATATATCTCGGTACTAGGAACAGGATGTGTTTGGCCTGCTAATACTGCAATGTGTGCAGAGCATGTATTATCCTGCTGATTTATTTCTGAGGTCTCTTCCCACCCACCATCCACTGCTCCCTTGCTGGATTTCTCAAGGGTTCCTTATGGTTTTATTTGCTGTTTAGAGACGGCCTGTTGGGTTTCTCTTGTGAAATTACACAGCCGTGGTTTAGATAAATTATCTTAATTCCTACTGGAAGTCCAAAGTAGGAGTTCTTGAGATTGACTCACATGAATGGAAAAAGTATGCATTTCCCAACTGCTAATACAGAGCAGCTGTGATATTTCTATTAGGCCGGCTCCCTTTTTGGCTGTGTTTGGCTCTGGACTGCTGTTCTGAAATCTGTTATGTAAACCCACTATTATCTAGAATATAAGTATTTGGCAACTGGGTGAGATGGTGCATGGCTGGAATTAAACGGTTTTTAACTTGACCTTGAAAGCGTTGTTAAGTGGTAGTGTTTGATGCCTGGATTACAGGGTACGAACGGTTGGTGACTGTTCTGGAAAGAAATTGTATTGCTAATGATAACTAGTTGATTTTTAGCTTCAGGTTAGGCATCATTCAGTTGTAATATTATTAAAAAACAGGATTTTTATAGCGCTAACATATTACGCAGCGCTGTACATTAAGAAGTGTTATACGCTTCCCTGTCCTAAAACATCAAAAGCAGTGATCCAACAGAAACCTGGGAGCGTTAGTTGTTCATAGAGACATCCTTAGCCTTTATAGATGTTTGAGTCGGGTCAGCCTTGACCCATAAACTTTCATTGATAGAAATGGTACAGCCCAGTCTGTTCATCTCATGGAGTTTGGTATAGAGTTGTCAGTCATGGCTCTGTGTTATTGTAGCTCCTCAATGTTCTTTGTTGGTCCCCTCTCTGCATAGGTCAGGCTGGATAAGTAGTTTAAGATATTGAGTTGTTGGCTTTTACCAAAAGTATTTATTTTTTTTTTTTTACTTTATTTGTTGGTATCATTACTGCTGAGTTCATTGAAATGTTTGAATGCTACATTTGCACGCTTGGAAGATGGAATTGTTCACATAATACCATTCCACTTTACTGGAAAAAGTAAATTATAAATACATAAAATATATAAAATTATAAATAGGAAATTCAAACCTGTTTTTGTCAAATTGACTACTCTGTGCTTGTGTAGGGCCAGGGCAAAAAGGAAATTGAATTTTCATTTTGCGCTCTCTATTAGGGTTAAGTTGAGTCTTTTATGTAAGAAATCTGGATAATGTTTATCTACATAACTTGATCTGCGATTTCCCTGATGTTTGCACTTTTTTATTGCCTGTAATCTTTTCAGAATTCCTCCAGGAAAGTTAGGCAGAAATTCTGTCACCCTGGATTGTGGTACGTAATAGAGAGCTCACATGCATTTGAACAATATGATCAAAACCAGATGCCTAAATTATCGTGTGCCTGAACTTTTGACTTTCTAAAGAGAAGTATGAGGGTGGGGTGTGATTTTCATGTTAACTTTTCAGACCTGTAATTTACCTTGCACAAATATTTTACTCACAGGTGTGCGACGTGTTGTCCTCCGGCTGTTAAGCTTTGAGATCTAGCGTGCCCTGCCGCAAATCTGATGCCAGGATCTTCTTTGTTTGGGGGTTATGGAAACCTACCAAAGACTTTTAGCCTAGGGGTTGGCAACTTTATCTAGCCTCTACAACGTAAAGGTCCTTTATTGAGTGAAGGGCTAAGTGGTACTTGGACAAATACACAGAGACTTGGAATTCTTCCACAATGATGCTGGAGGCAGGGAGAGGTTTTTCAAAAGGCATGTCCGTCCTCCACATGTTGTATGGGGCAACCGTGGTCTTGTAGTTCGGCAACTTAAGCTATTGTTGTGATTGCTTTTGTATCCCTTGGACATCTGTTAGGCTGGTGAATTATCTAGCTCATCATATACTTTAAAAAATTATATTTATAAAATGTTATATTTGCAGATAATTTGCTTTTAGTGTGATCATAGTAGGAGATCTTCAATTAGCAGGTCTTTTGTATCTGTATATATAAAACAAATAACATCCATTAGTAAGTTCTGTGGAGGTGATGGCATGGCCAGTATTGGTTTCTTTCTATTTTGTAGGTGGTTGTGTGACGGTTGGGTATTCTTGAAGAAACATCTGTTGAAAGACACAGTACAAAACACGATGAATTTCTTGTAAATAATTTAGTGGCGAAAACGTTGATCCGTGATGGCCTAATGACTTTGCTAGTAGCCTGTGAAATGGGCTGGAGCTTCTGTAATGTGTGCACCGATGCATGAAAAACATCCTGCCATGTAACAAGCAGACTGCCGGGCTCTTTCCCTTGCCGCCTTCCAGGCTTTTTTGTTTCAGTGCTGCCAGCTTTGTTGTTATTCCCATTAAATGATATATTCAGTGTTATATTGTGATCATATTGTGATCAAATGTAACTCCTTATGACAGACACCTGCTTTCTGAGCCTACAACCACGGTGTTCGGTTTAGGAAAGCATGTGAGTCAATATATTCATAGCTTTATATGCCCACAGACCACACACGAAGAAAACCTTTATGAACTCCGTCACGTCTGTTTCAAATCTTCTGTGCCTTCATATTTTTAGTATGCTGTTTTTTATGTGCTTTTAAATGGTTTGTTTCATATCTTTGTGTGTTTTGTGTATGTGGATACACACCCACACAAGATATGTTATGTGGATAGAAGTATATAATCTTTTAAATCTAACGTCTGTAAAATGCCAGCAAGCTGTTATCCTCACTTGATTTATTTTTTCTATATTTAAAATGATTATTTTTTCTTTTCATTGTCTCTTTCATCAATCCCTTATTTTTAACCGTTTATATTAGCCTGCCTATATTTTCTGTAAGATCCATAAAATATGGCCCATGGACCTTGAGTGGCCTTCACCACTGCAAAGACTTACTAGTTTCTAGCATGTTTTGCATGCCAAGTCATTCTTGTCCAGCCAGTCCAAATGGGTCTAGGTGTTGGCACCACCATGGGAGTAAGGGGAGGCAGGTTTAATTCAACATTAAACGGGGGGAAAAAATAGCTCTGTCTACACTAACCCTCCACATGATACCTGGCCTCATTATTATTGCAATTCGGTGCCTGTGAGTAAAGGAGAGTCTACAGCAGAAATGCATCCCCAATGGGGAGAATTCATCTTCCATTCAAACATTATGAGAAACTGGATCTGCTATATTCCTAAAACTATGTGAAAAGGGACATGGGGCTATTGTATAGAAGATAATCTGCCTATTTTTCTGATTTGTAAACTAAAGAGGTTGATTTACATAACAAATGTTTACCTCCCCTTTAATTAGATTCAGTCTTCCCCATTATGGTTTGCCTCTTTTAATTGCACCTTTTGTTTTCTTGCCCCCCCCCAGTTTATTTGACCAAACTGGTGTCCAGGTCAATGAGTTTCTGAACAATGTCATTAAACAAGGTCCCAACATTATTATTCAGTTTAGAGGGATTACAGGTTAGAATAGAGGGCCGGCCTGCAAGTGTTTTCTCATAAAATGTCTTCAGATTTTTGTGCAACCATCTGTTAACTTTGTTTATTATGTACAGAGCTAAAACTTATTTTTGTTGTGATACACGTTTTTGTGTTAAGAGGGTAAAGCAAACAAGTAAACTTGTTCACTGTTCACCCCCAGACTACATGTTACTTGTAGTTTGAATATCCAGCAATTTACTATATTCTGGTGCTCTGTTCTTTTGCTAAAGTCATATGCAAAGTCTAAACTTGCACTGAATTCAATTTTTAAAGTCAGTATTTATATTGACCTAAAAATACCCCTGTCCCTGCATGGCAGTCCTCCACTTACACTGCTCAGGTCTTTTTTCTTAATATCGTCATTAGCATCTATGTGCTAAATTGATGGAACACTCTTGCAAGTTTATGGGGCTCTCAACAGAACTCAAGACTTCCTGTCCTATGGGTGTCCCATGCCTATGAACACCTTTTGTTTTTTGGTAGCCACAAATCCTTCTCAGCAAGCAGCAGAGGCTAAAGTTCCTCTCTGATCTGCCTTCCTATGAAGTTACGTCTCTAGTTATAAATTATACGTGCCTACATCTTAAACCTTTTTTTTTGTTCAGCAGGATATTAATGCATGTTTGATACGCCAAAACATAACTGAATTATGAATAGGATGTGAATGTGAAACATGCTGTGAACTGGGTTATGTATCAGTTGGAAAATCATGATAATGGATCAAACCATCTGACATGAAAGGAGAACATCTCCTATATGCATAGCCTTTCTTCATACAGTAACAAACGGCCAGAGGGCAAATTAAAAGAACATGTCATTACCATCCATTAGACCCATGTGAACTCATTTCTGGATGCCTATAGCCATCATGTATTATGTCATTCCATGCAAGGACATAAAGCTATTTCAGCGGGTAGATGCCTGACTAATAAAACCGCAATTATAAACTCATCAGCGGCATTGTATGGAAATTCAGCTCTGGAGATTTCTCTGGCAGTATGCTCCCTTTTGTCATTTGTTAGAATGTGTATGTATGTGGCTTTTGTGATTTTTACATTACATCTTTTCACAGAGGTCTTATTTCTGCAGGAAAAAAACAGATTTAATGTTTAGCGATCAATGAGAATTGCTTTTTTTTTTTTTTTTATAAGGTGTTTGACTTTCTATTGGTAACTGGCTATGTGCAGCAATTGTATACCCCAATGTATACCCAGACAGCATGGACATCCTTGTGCAGACAGTCCCTGCTTACCTGTGTGTTGACATGATTGTGTTGAGTAGTTTGACGGTCATTGTTAAGTTACAAGCTGATGAATCATTGGTGACAATCAGCAGCTGGTTACACCCAGCCCTGCCCATTGTTTTTTTTTTTTGGTTGAAAGCACTACCTTCGCTGCTAAAACCTTGAAAATGTTGGGGTTCATGGAAAGGAAGACAAAAGACAAAAATTAACGTCTTTCTCACACATGGACTTGTAGATGTAAAGAAAAAAAAAAGTATATTTTTTTCAATTAAAAAATGGTATGTCACAGCCAATTATGTGTTAAAAAAAAATGTCATCTTTTGGCAGTATTGTTTAATTGATAGGCGGTGTTCTTATTCTAGCAGGCCCAGCAATGCGGCCTCTAGTGTGTGAAGAGGATGGGTACAGTTTAAAGGTTTTTCATGCCCAATAGCTACCGCAGGCACACCTCAATGTGGCATTTGTACAGCACAGAGCTGCTTTCATCTTGCAGTGGTTGAGCAGAAGAATAATCCAGTCAGTGTGTGTTTTTATAAAGAACTTGGAACACATGACCAGCACAGATCTTGTTAAAAGATTTATCTGTCTTGACCAGCTGAATCAAGAAAAATGAGCTCCACTTCCACACACTTTGGTGTTGCTGTGAATATTTTATCTCCCGGCTTGTAGCAGATTCTTTCTTCCTCTGTGCCCTGCACTTTCATGTTACCGGGGTAAGCATGCACATATTTTTCTGAGCTGGGTATTAATGTACAAAGAGGATGTGGTGAGGAGGTGCTGTCATCCTCCTAATGACTTCCAGGTGCAAAGATCTACTGGCGGTGGGAGAGATACAGGCAGAGAGTTCCGCCTGCTCTGTCACTTCCCGCTGTCCCTTTTCTAGGCTTGTTGTGCCAATGCAATGTAGCATTTACATTATTTTTAAAATGAGCTGATCAGGATCAAGCTGCCCAGTATATTTTTCTCTATTTATAAATTATAGCTTCTATTTAAAATACCATTAGCAAAGGTGACATTTTTACTTCCCAGGCAAAGAGAGTTTTCTGCTCTGCATGAACCTGTCGTGCTTTGCAAATTGGTGGCTAATCTAACTCCGCATCCACTCTGCAACAGTTAGTAATAGACCAAGTAAACTGGCCACGCTTTGTAATCTAGTCTGTATGTTGTAATGTCTTTGCTATGGTTTCTGGAATCCTCTAGCTCCTCTATATACCACATTGCACAATATTTGTACTTTGACAGCTCAGCAATCCTTAGGTGTGGATAGAGGGTAATGGACAGAGTACACAGTGCAGTGTTTGTATTGATCTGTAGCTGGTTTATACTTATGTGAGGTTGGTAGTCTGCAATTTATAAAGTGAATCTGCTGAGCATTTTGAGAGCACTGCTGCCTTTTTGTTTGTGATATATGGAGCCAGCTCAGCGCTTCTCAACCTGCTGGAAGTTGTTAAACTGGGAAATGAATAGATTCTTAGCATTGCTGGCCTAATCTGGGTGTTTCAGGCTGTTTAAAGAATATACTCAGTAAGGCCAATTGCAGTAACTCACAGTAGACAATTTTTTTTATTTTGGCGATTGAAAGATTAGATATCTATATCATGTTTAATCATTTAATTTCTTTTGTGTTCATACTTCCTATAATTGTTAGAAACACATCCACTTGCAACCTAGTTTTATCTATTTACTGTTTTTTTTTTTTTTTTTTTTTTTGTCTGCCTCCTTTTAATAAATGCCTGTTACTTTGGATCGCATCTGGTTCATTTCCTATTTTCTTGCACACGGCCTTCGTTTGTAGGTGCAGGATGTCAGCAATCACCCAGGGCAGGATTCATGACCCACAAACCAAGGACCTCCTCTCGGTGCCTCATTGAGTCTGTGGCAAGCTTCCAGGACAAATGCATTAACTGTACTATAGACTGATCTGATGCTGGGAAGGTTTACAAGCCTTTGTTATAAAGTGTTTAATCACCTTGTAAGGTTACTGTCCATAGCCTCCCTGTGAAACTGATGACCACAAATTTCCCTCAGCGGTGCAATCTATTCTGTTTTCCTTGGAGACCTTGCTGAGCTGCAAGTTTCTGTATCATAGCAGGCCGTGACAATTCTGCCATTTTTATGGTGAATTATAAAGCAGTTTACCCACTGCTATGTTTAAAGAGGACTGGCAAAGCTACACTGCTAGGGACAATTAATGTTTACCTTGAATAAATGGTTACAAGGACAACATAATCCTGACTTTCATATTTCAAAGTGGTATTACGCTGCAGTAACTGTGTTCCAGATTCTACACAGTCTCAGCATTATGCATGTTGGTGCAAATCCCTGTAACATGTATATCCAGCCCATTGGGTCATCTATTACCCTCTGTTCAGTGGACAATAAGAAGTGATGGCAAATCTTTATATTGAAATACTTGTATAGCCAAGCAAATTTTTTTGCTTCTGATCTGATAAAATGGTTGGGTGAATCAAAAGGAAACTCAATAGCTGAGCTAACATAAGGATCCTTGGTGGTTGTCTTTTCAGTTGAGAGACAGAGCGCAGTATAAACCTGCCAAGGGTTTGTTTTAGACATTTTAAAAGAATTGCCATATGCATACACTGTATTTTTTATCCATGTTTGATGACGGTGCCTTTTAAGAAATAGAAAACTTATTATTATTATTACTACACAGTACTTTTATAGTGCCGACATAATACACAGTGCTGTACAAAGTCCATAGTCTTGTCACCAGCTTTCCCTCAAAGGAGCTCACAATCTAATGTCCATACCATAGTCATATGTCTTCAATACAGTCTAGGGTCAATTCTGGGGGAAGCCAATTTACCTAACTGCATGTTTTTGGAATGTGGGAGGAAACCGGTGAACCTGGAGGAAACTCGCACAAACACGGGGAGAACCTGCAAGCTCCATGCAGATCGTGTCTTGGCCAAACTGGGACCTAGTGCTGCAAAGGCCAGAGTGCTAACCACTGAGCCACTGTGCTGCCCGAAACCATTTGGGAGCAAATTTTTTTTTTTTTTTTTGGAATAGGTTTCCATAATTATGGGAGCATTTTTTTCACATTTTAAATGAAAAAACACTGGCATGGCTTTCTTAAATTGAAGCTGTTCTAAAATTGAAAATATGCTATCATTCACCTGTAACTAGGCAGGACAGCACAGATCCACATGTCTAGCTTTAGCACAGACAGAACCCTGATTGCTTGATTTATGCTTAGTATTTGTATTACAATGATGCAGTGTCAGAAAGTGCCAGGTAGTGCTGAGAGTTCTCAGCGTGTCTTCTTTCAATATGATCTTTTTTTTCCACCTCCTTCTGCTTTCTGTAAAATCTCATTTACAATACAGATTATTTTTTGTTAATTATGTTTTTGAAAGGTGAATGTTTTAAATAGCTACTTCTTCTCCTTTTAGGTGGTCTTCATCTGACGCTTTATTGTTTATCACAGCAGGCGAAGATAAAATGTCTTATGTTTTGTAATCTTCCTTGTTTCTTTTTCTGCTCTCATAGTCTGATGTATTCCTGACCAGTCACATCACAGTCTAGGTGGTTTCGATTGTATCTGTATTCTCCCCAGGGTGTCTGAATAGAAGGTGCAGTGCAAGTTAGTGTTGTGTTTCCCTGGAAAATATCCCTGAATGGTGCTGTGGCCATCGATTCAGTCCAACCATTCTGTTTTTGATGGAAGGCTCTTGCTCACCCTATTTACTTGCTCATCCCGCTTGATAAAACGTTGGGGGCTGAAGAGGGAGGGAGACATCTTGACGTGCAGCCTGATCTGTATCTGGAACATTTTATACTGAGACATTGTACAGATGGGAAGAGAGCTTTGCTGAAATCCCAAAGCCAGGCGTTTTTTGGATGGATGCCTGCCCAAAACAGCAGAGCTTAACACCAGGCTTGTTCAGGGAAGGCTCAATTGATTCACTTGTAATTTCATAGATATGGCACATTGGGTTCAGTGACCGGATCTGTGACACTTAAAACGCCCTAAAGTCATGGTTATTCTCTCTTCCAGAACAGCAGGAAAATTATAGGTGCTGGACGTTATTTTTGCCATGTTTAAATGAAGCTGTGTTGTACCAATTATAGATCTTGCTGGAATTTTTCAAAATATACACTGTTTTCTTGGGAAGGAAGAGGGACAAAGGTTGCTGCTATTTAAATATATTCAGTGCAGTCTCTGACTTTCATATTAGCGCAACATTTGCATGTTTTACATGTAAAGACAACGAAGTGGCATTTCTTTCTTTATTTTTTTTAATGCTAAGTAAAATGCAAGTGTATCCCTTCTAATATAACCTCTCAGACTTGCGATATTCATCGCCTCCCTCTGTTTTTTCCTCCACCAGAAGAATGGAGAACTTTGTCCAGGTGATATCCCTGTTAGCACGTATTTCCTTGTCTGAGATTCTCACGTGGAAATGTGTGTCTTGTAATTCCTGGTGCTTCATTAGTGTCTGTGATTTATCTTGTTAAAGCTTTGCAGTCTGATTTACTTGGGTTCAAAGCAACAGAGGAACAGTTTCCTTTGGCCTGCAGCAGACCGATGACCCTGTTCTAGGTTTAAACCCATACCCTGAGTTTAAGGACAGATTTTTAATGTCTTTTTAAAAATTGCTATGTATCATAACATGTCAAATATTTTACTTATATGAACTTGTTAAATTAAAAATGCAAAGTCTTGTGATTTCCTGACCACCTCCCTATGGTCATAGCTAGGACAAGAGGTCTCTGAAAATAGACTAGGGATTATTGTAAGTGTTGTCAAAGGTCTTGAGCGAGTTCATGGATGCAGAACAGTACTTGCCTGACAGTAACATTGACCAACAAGTTAGGAAAATCCTTCAGTGTAACAAAGTGCCTGGAGCGAGTGTCATGTTCCCCAGGAGATCCCAAATATTTTAATACAAGCTTATTTACAGAATTGCATGTAAATATAGAGCCATCTATGCCAGTGTATAGCTGCATCCTTTTTACAAATCTATGTAGAAAACCTGACATTCTCTAGTCAGCAAGACACGTCAGTGTTTTCCTTCCCTTCTCTACTCTACTACTAAAACCTCCTACCCTCTCCTTAATACTTTTTGAATTCAACAGTCATGTACCAATGTAGCCATTCCTGTAGAAAGCCATTTTAATGAAGTTTACAAAATCTTGGAAGCTTTGTGAGTAAGCTGTACTAATATTGGATGCATTGGTAAGGGGAGGAAGGTTGGAGGCATCTCCTCCTCCTCTTTTTCTGTATTTTGCTTGCACAGTGTTTTTGTTTGCTGGCAGGAGAGTTGATACATTGCAAGGCACACAGCACAGATGACAGCGGTTAACAATTTTATCTCCCCTATGAGGACAATAGGAAAGGAAATCAGGCCCAGGCACCGTTTGCTGTTCAGGCTCTGTTAACCGACATTGTGGGAGAACAAAGTATTCAGGGTCTGCTGGAGATATGAATCTGTGAAGGCAATAAAGGATTAATTCACACAGCATTTCCTCTAGGATCACTGAGGTTTAATCCTAATAAGGTGCTTAATACTAGATCCTGTGTCTGCTTAATGATTGTGCTCTTTTCCCTTCGTGAGCCCTGCAGCTTCTCTCGGCGGCTCTGCTGGGGCCGCTGCAGCTTGTGGGGTGTTAGGAAATATAAATAGATGTATTGTTCAAGATGTCACCCTGTCTGATCTGCTCATCGTCTTCAAAACATGCCAAGACTAGAAGAGGAGGGGATGGAAATCTGATCAGATTAAGGTGGTTTGCAATTCGCTGGATACGGTGTGGTTTTTTGTCAGCTTGTTGCCAATAGGTCATTACTACTTAATCATATTGAGGTTTGGTGTTAAGAGGAAAAAAAAACACTAAGCTTTACAGGCAAGATAAGAGACATTCATGTATCTGTTTAGCGTCATTGCCTTTAAACAGGAAGGCAGGGTAGGAAGCTGTGTTTTGTATTGGAAGTGAAAATATTACAAATGTTTGCATTACGATTTGTAGCCCGGAAAGGGCCTGTCCTTGGCTGCCAATCAACATTACACTTTGGTTTACATTATAATAAAAACACTATCACCTTGAATCCGCTCACCGTCTGAAAGCTATTAAGGTTTTGATTGCTAACGTTCAACCTGGAAGGTTGTTGATTCTCTTATCGTAGAACTTGCTGTCAAAGAAAAGTCCTGGGCAACAAGAACGCTTTTCCTCTGTTGCAATTCGTCATTGACATCTTTGATACTGTTTTCTGTTTAGGGAGTATCTGCTTTTTATAATCCTTCCTATTTTCTTTCTATTTAAGCCAAATTATGGCCCTCATGGCTAAAAAATATTCTTAGGTGTTATTAAGCAATAAATATTAGATTGTATATTCATTCTTTGCATAGTGAGCTGCATTCAGACAGCGCTCTGGAAGAATTTTAATAATTGCCTAACTTTGGTCTCTATCAGCAGGGTCTATAGCATCAGACATTATTGGGTATGTCTAGTACCTGTATGTCCTGCCATGCTTTCTTTTCTTGGCCCATATCACTACAGAACATGTAGCAACATTTTTATTTTTTTTGAGAGGAGCTTCTTGGAATAGTGAAGGCTACTTTAAATCCCAACTGAACACAAGATTAAACAAAGCAAATTCTAATAGCATTCAGGTTGATACTAATCTTGTATATGAATACTAATTTATGGGCCAAATTTGCTTGCAAACTCACTACAGCTTTTTACGGTTATGTCGGAGTTAAGACACCAGGCAGGTCAATCGCATATGACACTCAAAGTATGAAGAACAGTAGATTGCATACTTTATTTCCTTGCGTTACATTGTAAACCATGTCATGGACTTGCACAAAATAGGTG
This sequence comes from Pyxicephalus adspersus, assembly GCF_032062135.1. Lineage (NCBI taxonomy): Eukaryota > Metazoa > Chordata > Amphibia > Anura > Pyxicephalidae > Pyxicephalus > Pyxicephalus adspersus. The sequence continues at coordinate 40,810,870 of NC_092868.1, read as the reverse complement.
ATTAGCAATTATAGGACCTCAGTTTGTTAAAAGGAAGCTTGAGGTCTTTTAGCTGTGAATCTTCATAATGGCTTTTTTTATTTTTGGGTCCAAATGTAAAAATATTTAGGAATTTCCTTGTTTGATTTTGGATTTAGTTAAGTCCATAGTAATAATTTTCCTTCTGCCACACTGTATTTCTCGTTTGGAAAAATAAGCATCCGGTTGTCTTACACAAAATATTGGGTTTTTATTTGTATGTTTCCATCAAAAGCAAAGATCTGGTTGTCATGGGCAATGTGGATTCGAATTTCTCCTGGCCACTTACTTTTTCCCATATTATGGGGGAGTGCTGTCCGTAGTTGGGGGACTGTGAAATTGTACCAGTGCAGTGTGGCATTCCTTGTGCCCTTGTAAAGCTACGTACACACGTCAGATTTTTATCGCCCGATAATCGGCATCGGCCAATTATCGGGCGAAAATCTGCCGTGTGTACAGTCGGTGTCGTCCATCGTCCGGACGACCGACCTGCCGGATCCACGGACGATGGACGACAGCCGATCGTAATGAAAGTGAAGGGGAGAGCGCACAGCAGGGTGCCGCTCCGTCGCTCTCCCCCTCCCCTCTCCATAGAGCATGAACGGTGCTGTATGTACAGCATCGTTCATGCATCTTGCAGCCCCTTGTCGTTGGAAAGGATCGTGAAAGATCCTTTCCAACGACAAAAATTGGCAGTGTGTATGCAGCTTTAGGCTAGAATGTCCAAACATTCTACCACTTGATTTTTACTTCTTATTGGTGTTACCATCAACTGTCCATTGAAAGCAGCATTTTGTGGGATGAATAAATGTTTTCTTTACAGTTTTAGGCCTTTTAAGGACTGCATTATTATTAGAATGTTTGGCAGGTTCAATTATATATGAAAAATATATATAATGTACACTTGTGCTGCTATAAGCTGTTACTGGTTACATATTTAAGTTTTCCTCCTGACCTTAATGCCATAGAATAATAAACTAAAAGCATTTTCTCTGTTCCGTCAAGGCTATTCACTAGAATACATGTATCAAGTAATATTATGTAGCTCTTGTAACCTGAAGATTCTTCTCTAATAACGTGTTGCTATAATCTAAGAGCTTGTTCCTGAGATATTTATATTTTTTTTCTTTCTCTTTGTGCAGAGCTTTTTGAAGCGCTGGGGTTGTTGGAGTGGTCCAATTTTTCCTGGAATTGCGTGATAAATTCAGAAGACTGAAGCCCAGGCTCACTGTCTACCTTTCACGGAGGCCCAGCCGTGAGAGGACAGAAGAAGGCACGTGGCGAATCATGACGGCCGACAAAGAAAAAGACAAAGACAAGGATCGAGACCGGGACAGAGAGAGAGAAAAACGAGATAAAACCCGGGATGGTGAGAACTCTCGCCCACGGCGCAGCTGCACACTTGAAGGTGGGGCTAAAAACTACGCAGAGAGTGACCACAGTGAGGACGAGGACAATGAAAATGGCGGCACAACGGCAGAGGAGGCTTCCAAAAAGAACAAGAAAAAGCTGCCAAAGAAAAAGTCCCGCTACGAACGGTCCACCAATGGGGAGATCACATCTTACATCACAGAAGATGACGTGGTGTACAAGCCAGGAGGTAAGAGGTTTGCAGTTCGCACTCTGGGGATGGTAGCAATAAAGTTGTTTGTTGTATGTTATAATGAAAATACTACCTTCAGGAATACGAAGGCATTAGTGAGTCACTACAGAACATAATTGCACAGCTTGTAATGACAGCTCTTTATTGGATTTCTAAAGCAGTGCTTTATGGAAATGTTTACAAATTTGCGAGCGTGCTGGTAAAAATGAATTTATTTTTTTTTGTGCCCCTTCTAGGCTTGTAGCAAGATGTCATGGACAAATATTTTTGATAGGAATGAACAGACCAGCATTTTCTATGCAGGTAGCAAATTCCAGGAGCTGGGGGAACCCTTTTCCCTCAACAGAAAAAGGGTGCCACATAAACCCTAAGTTAATGGCTATTTTCTTGCTAAAGCAATGTGTAAAATAAACATGTGTGATTAAGATATATTAAAATTTTCACATTTTTTCACACCTTTTGTAACTTTAGTACTGCTGTAGCTTTTTTTCTGCCTCTTCTAGCAACTGCTACACATGGTTTTTCTAATGGTGACAACATGGCTGTGCAATGCATGGAAGCAACCATAGCTGCTTGTGTATTTGAGACTGCCAGAAACAGTGGGGGGCTGGGATAAAGAATTGTCACACTAGGAAGTGCAGTGGGTGTTTGGTTGATGTTTAGGGCTAATAGATCCCAGCAGATATCTTGGATAGGATCTTTCCTCTCGTTTTTTAAATAACTGACAGGTTCACTTTAAAGTATAAATGCTATCAAATATGCACATTGTTTCCTCTGTTTATTTGGCTTCACTTTGTATATATTAATATTTTCCCTCCCTTAATCAAAATAGAGTGCTGAAAATGACTTCATTACCTAAAGTATGCACAGATGTGGCTGCACATAGCGTAGTTTGGACATTCTCTATATTAAAACATTACTTTTCTTACAAACCTACCTCGTAAATGCAGGATGTAGCTGGAACAGATTATTTTATGTACATGTTTAATGTATGGAGGTTTACATTCTTCTGTCTGCTTGCCTTTTCTGAGCAGCATCATAGGCTACATAAAAGTGGTCAGGGGTCATGTCCTACCATATCTGTTGTTTATCACTGGGGTTTATGAGCACATTCCTGCAGATATTTGACAATATTCTAAGAGTAGATGTGGCTGATGTTATCATTAAGCTTTCCGCATACAATTTTGTTCTTAGATTTCAGTCTGTTAATCAGCAAAATGTGCCAGTATCTGTGTAGTCTGCAGTCTGCTGTGGATTGAAACTTTTTTTTTTATGAGGACCCCACAACTACATAGAAATGGGTAAAGATTATCAATCCTAAAGATCACGTGAGAGAAGGGCAGGCTGCATATGCATTTTGGTGGTGGTTTATTAGGGGCGAACATCAAAGATCAGCCAATGTTTTCCGACATATCTGATTTTTTTCCCAGCAGTTTTTTTTTTATTTGATCTTGGACAATTGGGAACTTTTTATTGTGAAGTGGTTGTTTCTTCCTAAAACAAAATATTGCACATCAAATCACTGTGTCCCAATAACTTGGAACATTTCTGACAGACTACCACCAACTAGGATGAGCTTCATTCATTTTAAAGGAACCTTGTCAAAAATGCCTAAATAAGGCAGGCTAGAGGTTTTTTTTTTGCAGGGGATTGCTTTCTCGTTTGAAAGACACTACTTTTTTTTACTTTAAGGAATGTGGGGGACAATGTAATCCATAGAGAAACTCAGCTGATCTCCATTCCTACCCAAAAGACCCTGGTGGCATCAGCTGGGGAAGCCTAACAGAATGGGTATTAAAAATCTTTGCCACTCATATTTTGGTCTCGGACATTCATAAGGTCTAACCCTCAAGATTTGGAGGTGTTTGAAAATATAAAGTCTATTTCCAGGGGAAAAGACTTAAGGATATTTATAGGTAAAAACCCCATAGAGCTAAATTGATTTTTCTTTGTCCATTGTAAGATAGCTGTTGTGTTTCATTGCTCCTATTACAGTGAGCAATTCACATGCTAAAGCTTATGAAACAGAGTTTTAATTGTTCCAAGGTCTCATTTGGGAATAAATTGCTCATAGCAACCTCGCAAATTGCATTTTACATCTAGGTTGGTGACAGAGATTGTACGCTGGTGTATGCAATAAAATTTAAGCTTTATTATCTTCATGCTGCGCTTTGGATGTGCTGTGGAATATGAGTAAACAGAATTGAAGATATCTCCCACTATTGTGCCCTCAAATAAGTATGTTGTATAGGGAAGTGATTCATACACTTATATCCTTCACAATCTGTAAAACCCCAAACTATGAGCTTGTACAAAATTATGATGCAAAATTTTGGGGCTCCATAAGGATTCCTACATCATACCAATAGGAGACCTATGCATTCCTGAATCCTTGCAGTGAATGTTTTTCCTACACTTTGTTTTGGTGATCTGATGACATCAGTAGTCGTAGAATTCATGAGTGATGATGCCTTCCATCTTTGTAACTTCAACATCCCCTATTATTTGGGTCTTTGCACTGTATTATTTAAAGTATTTATCATCATACCTGCACTACCTTTGGCAACAGACAACCATCAGAATAATTACATCTGTGCTCTGTGGCATGCTATATAGTAGGCATGTATGATTTTAATAAATTTGTAAATTGCTGTTTCATAAGGGACCAGTTGCAAAGTACCACAACACGCATAAACAATACATTACTGTATTGCAACAATAAACATTAATCAGGTTTTAGTAGACATTATGGTATTAACATTGATGTTAAAAAGCCTTTATTAGCATCGATATATTTTTTTTTTTCCATGTCCTTCTTGGACTGACTTTAAATAAGTAATATTAAAGTAAAATAAGTGAATATTTGGCACTTTGCTGTAGAAAATACTATGCAATCCTAGCATTCACAATGTTTTGTGCAACTTGTGGGCAAGCCAGATTTTTTTTCCTTTTCTGAAAACAGTTAATGTTTTAATTGAACTAGTTTTTATTGTCTGGCTTTTCAAACCGGAAGTAGTATGTGACTTCTTGGTAAATGAAGGACATTGTAATTTGTTCTGAGAATTGTTTTCCTTTCATATGAGAAGGGACAGCCAATGCACATTAGGCTAGCAAGGCAGTGATGCCAAATAGGTAGTTTTGTATATTTTCAACACTTCCGCTGCATTTAGACACACAATGCAAGGTAAAATGTTCCATTTGAGTACATTTTATTGTAACTATTCATCTTCCCTTCCACTTCCAGGTTTTAGTGACACCTTGAGAAACCGGTATCTCCTCAAAAAAAGGAGGAAGCAGTTAGAGTGGTGGAATCCATCATAGTTCCTAAATTGGCACATACAGTAACCTTCATATGAAGAATAAGTGAATGGGGCCTATGCAACGACCCCCCCTCTACTAGTACTTGTGTGAGCTGTCTTCTAAGGAGATCAGAAAAAGCACAATAACACAAAGCAATGCTTTGAAATCGGGAGCACCCGTTTCTGTAATTGTGCTTTTTGCAGTCTGAGTAACATTTCCTAATGCTTAAATTCGACATAGTATTGTCCACCTCTTATCTACTAGCAGACAAATGTTTCTGGCAAACATTTGAAAGCAATTTAGTTGTTCTCCTGAGCAGACAGGAGTTTGCTTTGTGGATAACTAAAGTGTTGTAAATGCAGAAACAGCTTGTACTAGAGAGAAAATAAATGACTTTCTTCACCATCATGTGTCATTACCTACCCTGTACTTCCCAGCATCACAGGCCTTCTCCCTGCATGAGGCCAAGCTTAATACACATAACATATTTAGCCCACTGAGGCTGGAGCGATGCTTGCAATTTTAAGCCCTCTGTTTCTGGAGAAACACATAAAGGTTACACAGATGAGATTCTGCTCTTTCCCAAGCAGCCTCTTGGGGATTTCAGAAGTAATACTTGCTTGCCAAGCCTCTGATAGTGAGCAATTTATGCTGCCTGTGGCAGCTCTGGTACATTGTGAGCGCTTGCCTGCCAATCACTGGCGATATGGAAAGCTGTCAGTGACTCGACCGAGATTGCTGCTGCCGCCACCGATGTACAGCTTTTCATTCCTTAGTAATGGAAATCCTGGAGAGTACCTTACGGCATAGTGTTTACAAGGAGATGATTATCCAGGCCTGCAGTGCAAAGCGCATAAACAGGTTTTGAGATCGTGTAACAGGCAGGTTATGGTGAGGTGGGCTAAAAAGACCTAAACAGCAAGACAACGTTGGAAGGCCTTGTGGTTCCCTTTAGCCCATCTACCTATAACCTGTCTGGTCAAACGTTATGATTGTACAATTTACAGTTTCCATAGCCTATAGAAAAATTCTATGTGCAGTGTTTTCCCCAGCCCCATTTACCCGGGTGCACCACCCGGCACTTTTTAGGTGGTTACTAAAGAGTTGGGTCACAATACAGGGTCTGCCACATCCGTGTTCTTGGTTGAACAGTGATGTGTCTTTCCCATCCTTTGTCACTATGCCCGAAATGCTTCGTTTTGCCCCTTAACTGATCCAAATCCATGTTCTGCTGATTGGTAATGTAGGTATTGGGGTTTTCCTGCCTTATCTGACTGGATACACATTTTTAATTTCCTTATATCATGTGTTTTGTTTCAATCATTAAATGGGTTTTAGGTTTCAGCTTGATAGTTTTCACCCTGATCAAAGTACTACAAGTGGACCTGTCACCATCATGCTGACTTGAGACCAGGTAGCAGAAGGTGCCTGTTCATACTTTCAGTTGGATCCAAATTATATTTTGTAGGCCACATTTTGCTAGGGTTGGCATACTATCTGCTTTGTCTTCAGAAGGAAGTTGGAGCCCTGCTTACTTTTGTCTAGTCTACTTCCCATGAAAAAATAAGCGGTGTAAATTAGTAATGTTTTACCGAACTGTTAAATGCTGTTATCACCATTGCAGTCCTCATTCATTTTGCCTTTACCAATTGACTCTTGATTGTTTTTGCAACATGTTGTTGTATTGGATGTGTGTTTTCCTTTACCCCAATTACTCCCTTCTTTAAAAACTCCACCTTACCATGGCAACAAATTGATTTATAGCAGGTTATCCACTAGCCGTTCTGCTTCCACCCATCCCACCAGGGGCTATTGATTTCCACCTTCAGTCTGAATAGCAGATAGCTTGGTGTGATATGGCAGCAGTGTTTGTTCCCTGCTACACGAGAAAAGCAAAGCCCTGATTAGTGCAGCAGCATAAAAGTATTGCACTGTGATATTTGTAGCAGTCAAGAAATTACTCATGGGTTTCTGCTATTGGCATACTGGCTGGATTCTCTTTGTATAACTTTAACCCACATTTAATGGCATACTGTGTTACTGATAATGTTGCTTTCACCACAGTGGTGAACATAATTTTCTTTTATTACATTCCAGGACACAGGCCATTATAGATTATTCTTCACCTGATTGAGCTAAAGGTTTTTCCAGCCGCCATTCTGCTCTTTCTACTGACTAATCTGTGTGCATGGGTTGCGTAAGAAAATATAATGGTAGGGGTTAATTTTGTCCTATCCCACACAATATGGTACATTTTGATCAGTCGATTTCAAGAGATTTTTCCAGCACCTTTGTAGTGTAAGTGGATGTGACCTTATTGGATGTAATTTGGACATGTTTAGTCTAATTTACTAAAAGTCCAATTAGATAGTATTCAATGGGAGAGCAATTAAATTAGCACCACGTCCTTCTCATGTCTATATAAAACATTTTTGTGTAATTATGGTTTTTCAGGTGCTTATTAATGATTAACAAAAGAATGTGTATACTTTAAAAAGATATTTAGTTCATTTTGTTCATTTTATCACACATTTATGTCAATACATATACCATGATTACAGTCTCTAAATCATATATAAATGTATGAATTGGAAACTGTAATCATGCTATATGTAGCGATATAAATGTGTGTGTCATGTTTTTAAAGAAAGGTACAAAATACATTTCCTTTAATGTACACATTATTTTGTTAATCATTGTTAATAAGCACCTGAAAAATCCTAATTACACATAAAAATGATTCATTTACTAAAAGGCAAACTCCTGTTTATTTTTCCTGCACACTGTTGAGTGTTCAAAGTGAGCACCGCTACAATTTGAGTAAGGTTTCTTAAAGCTAAATTACTCTTTTTACTGTTTTTATTGTATGTTATACCAATTTCCCGTGGTCTTTATTACCCGTATAGCTGTCCTTACCTGCCTTTGTCACAAAGTAATGTCTATACAGGCATAGCTAGGCAGGTGGCAACCTGTGTGACCAGGGTGGGGGCAAAGCTTTTGGAGATGGCTTCATATCTTCCCTTTTGGACAGTAGTTACCCACCCTGCCCCCACCCCCTATGTGATTCTACCCCATTGTATACAGAGAAGCACAGTGGTAGGTCAAAAGTTTGTGGTTTAGGAAAAAACACAGTTGTTAATTGGTTTGGTTTTCCAACACTTAGGCTAGGTACCCACGTGCAATGGTTCTCATCCCATAATGGGCTCAGGGCTGATATCGGGCCGGAATCTTGTGGGTTTACAGTGCCATCCTCCAAACTACTGTCCTGGCGGATCCACCGACGATGGACAGCAAACGACCATAAAAGAAGTGAAGAAGAGAGAGCGCGGGGGGGCCGTTTTCTCGTTCTCTCACCTCTCCATAGAGCAGAATTGAGCTGTATGTACAGTGCTCATTCATGCATCGTGCAATTTTGTAATTGGGAAAGATTGTGAAATCCTTTTCCAACGACAATTATTGCACGTGTGTACAAATCCTTCTATATTGAAACACAGCTTATAGTCAATCATTGCAGTGTATAAAGGAAAGTGTATCACGCAGAAGGCAGCATTGTGTTTGGTCAGATGGAGCTGTGGGCAGAAATCCATACACACTTTTTGGGCTGACCTTCATGTGTGGCTTTTGTGTAGGTTATTTTTGTGCTAGCTTTAAATGATGACACCAATCTGACCTTCCTTTGCATGCATCTTCCCATATTTAATTATAATGTAGCTGATGCCAGCCATAATATAGCACTCTGTGACAATGTACATGGATAATTAAATGACGCCCACATCCGATGACCTCACACAACACTGCACTAGCTTCCTGTCTTTTTTATGTTTTGGATATTCTACAACTGCTTTGTGAGATTCTTCGCGGGGAAAGGTAAGTGTGCAATAAGTTTAAGTAAATACAGCTTGTCTGCTTTAAAGCACAGTGTAGCAGAAAGGTTAATTAAAATGTCTGAGCCATATGTTTTGCATGTGCTCTTTGCTGCTAATCAGCAGACCATCATTTGACTGGAACCTCAAACGGGTTAACCTGACTTGCAGCTCTACAATATAATGCTGTGCTGCCTCTGATTCCTCGATCATAGTACATCCTGTCAGCTGACCTAGCCTGCTCCCTCCATAACTCATATATATTTATATTCTATAAACATGTTCATTGGCCCGCAGGGTTAATGAGTAAGGAAGCAACACTAGTGAGGATGATTCTCTGCCAGCTGAGTTTATATCAATGCTTCCTTTGTGCTCATTGTCCTGAACTGAGGCTTGGTGTATCATCCTGCCTTCCTGGCAGATGAGGTTACAACCTCTATTTCTCACTTGTGCTCTGTTCTGCTATCGCCATTAACCCGTTATCGGCCTTTTCAAGATACCCAGACCTCCTGCGTTTCCTGATTGTCTTCCCCACAAGGTCGTAAACTGAGGCGACATTAGTTAGATTGAAATACAGGAATTTGGCTGCTGCCTTGACAGCTATTGGCTCTCTTCTGTCATTGACCCATGTGTTTGTCTTCATTCCAGATATTGCCTTCTATTCGTTATGACAGCCACACCAGCTGAGAAAGGCCAAGCCTGCCAGAAAGGAGCAAGATTTCCAGGGATTGCTCTGGAAAGAGAGGCCTGACTCTTTTTTTTTTAAGCCCTGTTGTGCCATATTTCTCCAGTGATTTTGCAGCTGCTGAGCATGTGAGAGAAACTCATTAGGATTCAGCAAGGATCAGCGTTATAGTAAAACAATGGAGTTAAAAACTAGAGCTGCAGGAATGCCTTAATGAAAGTCCACTTTTAGGTTTGCAGCCAGACTTTTGCTTGAGGCACTGCTAACAAAGCAAATCTTTTTTAGCACCACCTTTGACCATTTTATTTTGATTTAAAATGTAATTATAGCATTAGGAAGTAGCCATTTTGGTTGACTGGCTTATTTTTCTTTTGAGCAGCTGGTAATATCTCTGTGGAAATGGCTCACAGTCATGTCATGTCATGCACTCATCGATCTTACTGGACTGTTGTGCCACATGCACCATCGCTTGAAGCCACATGCACCATCTTAAAAGTTATTTCCATAAACATATTCACTTTTTGTGGTGTTCCCAGGCCTATTTTAGCAAGTTGGAACACTCTGCATACATTCAGCCATTCCGCACTCACTAGCAATTGAGTTTTTTGGTATCTGACCAGTTACCATCTCTTGACCATTGGGGTGACTTCTTCTTGTCAGGATACAAATCTTTACCTTATAAAACATTTTAACCTTTAAACTGACAAGATAAGCGATGTGCCATCAGTACACACGTGCGATAATTGTCGTTGGAAAGGATCTTTCACGATCCTTTCCAACGGCAAACGACTTCACGATGCATGAACAAGCGCTGTACATATAGTACTGTTCTGCTGTATGGGAGAGGGGAGGGGGGAATGATGGAGTGGCACCCTGCTGTGCTTTCTCCCCTTCACTTGTATTATGATCGTTGGTTGTCTATCGTCTGGGCATCCGCCAGGACAGTCATTCAGATGATGGACGACGATAACTGTACCGATATCGGCCCTGAGCCGTTGCATGTGTGTACATAGCCTTACTCCTCTAATCATTAAAGGTATTTGCTCCTCGAAGCCTTATTAGTTATGTGGCTTGTGCAGCGTCTGCCAGTTATTGCTTACCAGGCACCTTTCCCATGCTGTTCATCGGTAGGAAATGCCCTCTGCCTGACAGCCATTTTGTGTTTTTTTTTTTCCCCCCCTGTCCTGCCAGTCTCCCATGAGATTGAACAAGTGCTGTTCCTAGGAAAATGGAGGCCGCTGCCACATCTGAGTGACACCCATGAAATTATGGCACGTAATTGGGTGTGTAAAACTCTGCCTAAAGTGTTTAGATAGAACAAAGCATTTGCCAGTGGGAGGCATCCAGCTTTGTGTATGAGAAGTGTTTCTTGGCTCTTTATGTAGGCCAGTGATCCTCTCCCCTTCTGAGCTGCTGGTAATCATGTACATGCAGCCAACATCATTGCATAGAGTGTTAACAAGGGTAAGCCGTCCTGCACAGTCTCTGCAGAACACGGGCTCCCCTCCTTTCTGGGACAGAACAATGCCGCCTGTTACACTGCCGTATAATAGCTGAAATAAAATACTTCACAAACCTCTTGTATAGGTGAAGATGTGCTGCTCTCACATGCCCCGTGAATGGGGCTGTCTGGCAGGTATTGTTCAGCCGTCTTTGTGAGATTGAAGCAGTTTAAAGCTTGACAGATGGAGAGCTCTTCTCTCACTTTGAGGCTGATCAATAGAGGTTGATCCTGCGAATGGCTTTTTTTTTTTTCATGGTGTTTGCATATCCACACAGGTCCTGAGGAAGAATAGCATGCTGGAGAAAAGCAGAGGCTTTGTTTGTGTTTTCCTTTCATTAGGTTATTTTTTTTTGTGTGTTTTTAGTAAAGTAAAAGTTTTTTTTCATCTGACTTAATCTTTATCCTTCATATTTTGTAAAACGCTAACCTGTCTGATAAAATTCTGTCCTCAGAACAGATGAGGGGAAACCTATTTGTGAATGGAGCCCTGGATATTGATAAAATCTGACACATTTCTAACCTTTTCTCCATTGAAACGGTTGGGTATTGATGAACTTTAACTGGCATTTGTTACTAGGGGCCTTTTTGGATGTATTATATGCATAGTATTTAGGCAGCTGATTTGATAGGGAGTGTTGGCAACACATTTATTAACTTAGTAAAAAAAAAAAATATTTGTCATTTCTATTGCTGGATTGCAAAGCATGTTACTTGTGTTATCACATCTAAACTGGCCGTAACAGAAAATGTTTCATCAAATAAATACAGCATTATGGAAGGCCATCATTCTACTTAGTGTATGCTGGCTGGGTTTACCTGGTTCTTGTTGGAGTTTAAGTGGCCCTGGAAATGTCTGGATAACCCATCAATGATTGCCCACATCTTGTGACAGTTCTAAATCAACACCGTGATGATCTTGGTTGACGTATTCAACACTTTCTATTCTACAAAAATGCCTTAGAAGGAGCACACCTTAACTAGGGTTGGTGGAGATTTTCCATCATGAAGGATACATTAGATCATCTCTATTTTTATATTTGGAGGACAGGGCTGGATTATCTTGCATCATTCAAAATGGTTGCATTGCTACTGATTGGGGTATTCGTGGTGAAAGAAATTAAATGTCATTGTCATACAAAGAGAGAAAATGCTTCCATTAAATACTATTCTTAGGCATGTTTGTTGCCAGCATTAGGAAATATTCCTTGTTTTTTTCCATTAACTAGAAGGCAGCATGAGATACAGAAAATGGATGCCTGGCAATCAGGCTGGCTGGTTAGACTCATAAGTCTCCGGTAGCTAGTAAGCTTAAATGAGTTAGCGTGTGATTATCAGCCCAGGTCATCCAGAAATCGAGTATAGCACTTTGATGTGATAGAACCGCTGTAAATCTTGTCTGAATCTCAGCATTGCAGCAGGAGTCCAAATTGGAAGCGGCTTTGTCTCAGTGCGTTTTGTGTGAATAACAGATGGAGATGAGCAGAGAAACATGCACCAAGCTAATAATCACGTAGTGAATGATGCCCTTCAGTTCTCCAAAGATAAACCGTTCGTTTCACAGCAATATGCATTGCAAGCAGCAATTGGGCAGTGCAGTTAATGTTTCCTCAAACCTCCAGACCACACCTGCTGATGAGGGTCTACCTCATACTTATGGGCCTCTCACCCACAGCTTCCCATAGAGAATAAAGGGGGTGGCAGTGTTTCTGTACCTCCTGCTGTAAAATGCTCTTTAAGAACCACTGAATGGAACACAACCGTATCCTAATGGTCAGACTCCATAGGTCTTGCAGTGCAATTGGCAAAATGCTCCATTCCCAGTGTGATTTTAAAAGATAGTTAACAGAACAGATGGGAAGGTTCCAGTTTGTCATGCTGAATGAGTTTTGTACCCCCTTAATTGTAAAATGTTGTGCCAGACCCAGATATTGCTGGCACAATTGTACAGGCTTTGTTAAAAGATGTCCATACACCTACGTTATCAGCATTTTCCTACATATTTTGGAGAATGATGTTTGGACATTGTGTGCTGCTCAACTGAGCCAATTGCAGAAGCGTAGCTGTCAGCTTGAATTGGCAGCGTGTAGATAATTAAGTGGCTCTCCTCCTATCTACAGCACATACACACTGCAAAGCTTCCCTGAGACATGTAAAACAAAACATCAAGGAGATCATTACAGTACATCATTTAGGTATCGCTATCTTTAACCTTCTTGTGCTCATGATTGTCAGTCCTTTCCAATGTATCTTTCCCTGGCAGCCCAATTATAGTGTAGAATTACAAAAACAAGGCTCTGGAAGTAAAATGATTTTTAGCTAACAGTATATACATGTGGTATTATGAATGCTTATTAAAAAGATGACTCTCTCCCCCTTTTCTCTACCTCGCTCTCTCTCTGCTCCCTGGCTGATTGCAGCTCCATTTGTCATATTTTACAGCTTCTCAATAATCTCTAGAACATAGGACTGCTTTCTATGTAGGCTCCTGATTTTATTACGTTTTCTCATCTGTCTTAATTTTAAAGACGTTGCCATCTGCACCTTTTTACATTCAAGCATTGCATCAATTCACATATTTCTCCTCACTTATTATTCCAATTTGCACTTGAATAAGACCTCTATTGCTATTGAATTATAAAAATGGCTTTGTATAGATTTATTAGTCATGGCCATCCTAGCTTTTAAGGAACTACAAGCCCCAGATTGTCCTGCCAGAGCCTGCAAAGTCTTTGACCGATGACAACGACTGATAAATCTGTTCTGGTGACTACAAAGCATATGAGGACTCTCTCCATCTGCGGCACAGGCAGCAAAAAGAAATGGTAAATGTCTTAATGTAGAGCTGAATAGAGTCAATGAAGGAAGACATGGTGACAACAATGGCTCCCACCATGGATAAGAATTTAACCAGATAAAGTAAAAACGAACCCTGATAAAACAGCCACTGTATTTTAGGATTGTCAAGGTTCAAGTATATTTCTATTTTGGTTTATGGATTAGATACATAACCTCCACATTAAGTATTTTGCGAAGGATATATTTAAGTCAAACTAGAATATCATTTCTTTCATCTTAGTAATACACAGGCAGCTTTTTACTTGTCTTCAGCATTAGACCCAACTTGAAGCCCCCTTAAGTAAATTTTTTCCGTAATGATCATATCATTAGCTTCCGAACAAGTGTTTTGGCGCGTTACTAAAAAAGCGAAGGGTTGGTAGCAAAAGGATAAAATAATTATGTGGTGCTCGCTGCTTAGCAGTTGTTTTTATAAATTTGAGAGCTGTGGATTACAATTAGCTGTCATTAATTCTGTTCAGGAGAAATATGTTCTATTTAGTGTACAACCAAGAGGCAGGCTTGAGTGAGCTTAAACACATGAAGTCTAAATTATGCCGACAGCACATTAAACTGCAGCAGGGGGGGGGGGGGCGGCGATGAGAGAAAATGGATTCCCTGCAATATGGCTTTGTAATAAACTCATTTGCCAGAGGCGAGGTGCCGGGGCTGCATCATGAATCCTTGGGTATACATTTCACTGGAAAGCGGCTTGACATTACCTTGCAGGAAAATACAAGGATTATTGTATTGTTCTCCCAGTGTCCTGTATTTATTAGTAAAAGGCGGTGACTGTGAAAGCTAAACCTTGTGCATCTAATTTGTTTCCAGTTCACCAGGGAAAGCTGATTGAAAACCAAGGTCAGCACTGCAAAGATTTGTTGATTGTTAATCATGTAGTTTTACAATAGAACTTGTTTATGCGGCTAGCAAGAGCTAGTAAAATTCACTCTGTCATCTTTATAGTACCCCTTAGAAATAGAAAGTAAGGTGAGTCGCTATGGGGTAAAATGGAACAGTTTGTTTTGCAGGAATTCAAATTTCCCTACTGAGGGCAATCCATTGATGTCTGTGTCTACAGCTGCTCAATTAAGGTGGATGGCTTGGCAAAATAAAAACACACGCTATATATTCCTTTTTATTTTCACACTATTTTATTTTTGTTGCAAGTATAGAATAGTACTTTGTTGGTCAGTCAAAACATTATTCACTCCTCACATATCTAGAACATGGGATGGGGATGGATTTTGTTAGCTCGGCCTAAGGTCCTTTCTGGTCTACAAATCTGCTTGGAATAATATAGCATTTTATAGTGAGTGGTCCTCTTGTTCAGGATGATAAGGACCATAGTCCCAATCCCCCCCACACCTTTTTAAATGGATAATGGAACAATGTGTATGTGCCTCCCAGAGTTTTTTTTGCCTGGACATACACTGTCAGGCTTGAATTGCCTGTACTGTATAACTCCTTACTAAAATCCTAAACCCCACCAAATAAATGCCCTCCCTACCCTATCCACAGTGAATTATACTGCTATTGAGTTTTATTTCACACACCTTTAGACCTGATTTTCTTAAACACATCTGACCAAATTAGATTAGAGACAATGGTTTGGGATTGCAAACTAATGTGGCAAAGTTGCATTACAAGTGCATGCAAGCATCTTGGGAATGCTGCTTAACATGTTGACTGACTTTCTAAAAATGCATTTGTGTTTTTAGCCCCATGATGACCTTTGTACAACGGAATTAATTTTCGTACATTCTCATATTTCTGTTTAAGCCTTTAATGATCCATGGGAATTGAAGGAGCATTTATTTGCACCCCCTGCCCAAATTAAAAATGTTAATTTAAACCTAAAAAATAAATGGTAAAGTAAAAATTACTCTACTCTTGTCCGTACATCTTGAAAGAATGTACTAATGCACAATATATACATTTTTGTGTAAACTGACGTTTTATATTCAGTACAAATAATGTAAAACCTACATTTTTATGTAATCTGTTTTCAAGACATCTGTTGGTGAAATCTGTGTTTGAAATATATATTGTTGTATCGCATTTCAACTTTGGCACCAATGAGGAGCTTCCCTGGTGGAGGGGTTACCTGAAGTTCTAGGTGTTCTTCACCTCCTTGTATTCTCTTATTTTTTCTGCAGAATCAGACTGTGGTCACCATTCTATTTTTCGCCTTTAGGGGAATCTGAATTGTTGAGTGCTATTTGTAATCTTTTTATTACATCATTTGAAAGCAAACAAAGGCTTGTTTTTTTTACTGTTTTTTTTTCTCTTTTTTCTCTTTCTCCTCCTCTTGTGCCAGTCATTTTCCATGCATCTCTAGCTGTCCATTTTCATGGTGTATGGGCATTCTGTGTCATCAATTTCCTCAGAACAATACTGCTGCCAGAGCTCATTTCTGTTTTAGTTACAGAGCCCAGATGAAACAGAAAAGTACCATGGCTGTGGCTTTGTTCACCAGAATTAATGCAGTATAGAGTTTTCAAGCAGTGTGACAAGTGATCACAGGAGCTGTGAAGGAAAGGATGCCCTGGCAGAGAGAGGGCACATAGAATGGCAAATGTAATTGCTGTTAGAATTTTTTTTTTTTTTTTTTACTGAAATACTTGATGAGCCAGAGGATGATTTACCATGTTGGAGTATTTTCATGTAACCTTCATCATCACCTTCCATCTAATCTATTTGTTCCATTTTGTCAGTGACCTTATTTTAGACGGGTTGTTGGTTGAGCGCCGTAGGCGTTTGATTCAGGTTACCCTGCAGATAATGAGGCCATTGATAGAATTATTTGATGCTGACATTATCCTGGATCGATGCCTTTAATATCGGTCACAGAGGTCCTTGGAGTTTTCCATTCTTTATAGAACGTCAGTAGCTGAAATGCAATAGCCAAAGAGGGTGTTTAGAAAGTAGCAGCAACATCTCTCCGAAAGACCAAACAAGCATTAAAACCTGGGTGAGGTTTTTGTTTCTGCCTATGTCCTGTCTGTGGAGGTGTTACCTGTATTCCATTCCTGGTGGCCTTGTGTGCCTAAAATATGTAAAAATAAAAATGCAGTCACTTTGTGGTACTTGCTTGGACTTCTGTGAGAGCAGAATGGTTTATGGTTACAATCCAATTTTGGGTAAATCTTAACAGTCATATCCAGGTCTGCAAAGAGAAGCAATTGTAATTTAACGATTTTTCACATATAAGGCTACTTTGGAAAGATACTGCTACGCATTAGTCACATACGACTATCTAATGATCCATTGGATCTGTGTCATTTTAGGTTGATTATGAGGCCCATTCTCTTTTTTTTTTTTTTTTTTTTTTTTTTTTTTTTTTAAATAATATACCCTGCCATTCAGCAGTCCAATGTGAGGGCCACAGTGGACAATAGATAATCTGGCAGGTCAATGAGGGGTATTTGACTTGCCTTTCCCAAAAAGTGGGGCTTGTTTTTTGAAGTAGGTTTGAGGTCTGTATATAACTTGAGCATAGCTTCTACAAAGATTAGTTTGACTGCACAAGAAAGTTTCTTCATACCTTCAAACATGGTTCTAGCCTAGAGGTTTGTATATCGAATAGACCCTCTAAGAAGATCTTTAGGTTTGGCAAAAAGCGTTTTCTTTTACACGTTTGGCAAAAGCGTTTTCTTGTACGGTTTTGGAGAAATCGAAAAGTAGGGTTGGAGAACATTGGCTATTCTTGCAAAAAAAAAAAAAAAGCCAGATCAGTAAATGCAGATCCCATGTTTGAGCAGATTTAGTATTGGATTGCCAGATTGCCATAGAGTCGGGCATCACAAGAAAATTGTTAGTATTATCAAGCATATTCTAAAAATAAACGGAAAAGAAAAACGAGGCATTCATGACTTTCGTAGTCCTCTGCTGTTTACAGGGCTATTTTCCTGTGTATAGTATTCATATTCCCATGTGCCAGACTCCATTTAACTAGGAAACGATCTGAGGTTGTCCTTTTTAACCTTTGTGATGTCATTAGTTCACAGCGAGACTGTAGGCAGTGAGTTGCGGGTAGCAATAATTTCTGCTCCTACAACGCCTGCCTCTTCTGTATGCAGACAATAAGCCCACTGTCATCAGTGCTCTGGTGTGACTATTCAGTCCTAACTGATTTAGCGGTGAAGATAAATGGTTTGTACATGTAAAACACAGAGCCGGTTCCTGTTCGCCCCTCTTCCTCGAGTCACGGCCTTCCAGTTCATTTCAAACCTAGTGTGTAGTACAGGCCCCGGGAGATCATGTGTCGAGGAACACTATTGTTTGCCATTGGGAGACATGTCATTTGCAGAATGTGAGGTGTAGTGATGGATATTTTCACTTATTTTATCTTGTAAATGAATTACACGAAGCCAGGTCACTACGAGCCAGCCTTTCCATTTTCCTTGTCAGCCACAGACAGGACTTTGATGGCTGCAAGATAAAATTATGAATTCAGACACCTCCTGACTTAGTGATTCCAATCTGTTTGCTTTATGGCTTTTTTTATGAAATAAGCAGCAGTATTGGAAAACATTGTATTCTCCCCAAGACTTTATGAAGATCTGTCACAGTGTGAGTAACTGACTTCTCCGTGACAAGGACACTCACTGCCAGCAGTGTGCTTAAGTAAATTGTGCTTCTCTGTCATGGATAATGTATGGGCTCAGTACCTCAGTGTGGGGTTATAAGCCAATTGCTTTAGTATCCCTTTCTCAATTCTATAGACTTTTTCTTATTTAGTAGCTATAAAGCTGTTGCCTCAGAGGTGTAATTTGTAATTGACAGTCTTTTCTGCTCCATATGCAACAGTAGCTGATATGCTCTTCAAAATGTGCTAGAATTGTTTTTCTCCGTTCACTTGTTAAAGGGTCAGTCCAAGAAAATCTGATACTTTCTAAACACGAATACTGGAATAAAAATGCAATAAAATGTAAATCCTTTGAAAAGAAGTAGGTTAAAAGAAACTTAGCTGTGCCCAATAAGCAGGAAAGGGTGTAGCAGTTGTCACTAGTATTCTTGTGGCCCCTTTGATTCTGAACTTTGTCATTAAACTTGCCTTGTTGCATATTTTACCCATCTTGCTACAGGCTTTCCTTCCTGTCTGACCCTCCAGCAAGGAGAACCATAAGCGCTGACCTCCGTGTCTAACCCTTCAGGAACAAACATAAGCTGTGACCTCCAATTCTCCCTCCCTGTAGTGTCAAGACTGGTAAAATATTGCAAATAAACTCCTGACGATAAACTACAATGTATTTAGTTGTTCTAGTACACATTTTAAAATATGAACAAAATAATTAAATACATCAGGTTATAAACCTGTACATTTCATATAAGCCGACCTAATACAATGGCTCTTTACTATTGCACATGTAGGTCTGTTGGCTTCAATTTACCTGTCAAATAGCACTGCAGAGGCCCCTGGTTACTGTATGCTCCTAATATCTCCTGATGAAATGTGTATATTGCTTACATAAAAAGGGGAGGAAAGCTTGTCAAGCCTCTGTGATCTGTGATTCATAATGACCTTCCATGTAATGGTGTTCTACTCAGAGGTATTAGAGAGGCATTATCATAATGCGCATATGGCAGGTCAAGACAAAGGGCTGTATTTATAGGAGAAGCAATCATGCTGCAATGATATTCATAGGCTTGTGTTAAATCTAGTTTCCCTGTGGAGATTCTAGAGCGCTGTACAGTATATTTTTCTTTAGTCATTTCTCCCCCAATATATCTTTGCAATCTAACTGTAGAATTTAGTTTAGCATGAGCAGTTATTAAGTTGTTGCTTTCTGATGACCATTCTGTTAAAATATCGCACAATACCTAAAGCCCTGAAAAAAAGTAATGTGCTGGTCCCCTCATGCTGATCAATCAGTTATTTTTACGGAGAGCAGGGCATGGCAGCTCCTTTTGCATAATGGGCCATTTTTCCCTGGTACAGCATTGACCTGCTAAGGTGGAAAGAAAAAAGGGATTCAGAATTCTTTATAGCACAACTAGACCAAAAATGAAGAAGTTGGTAATTTTGTCTTTAGAACAGATTTTTACAAATACAAAAAACATTGCAAAGCTGTGCTTGGCGCTATCTTTGCAGCTACCAGGACTGAGGTCCTACTATTGCTTGCCCCCTACTTCCTTGTGGCCACAGGCCTTGCCCTCTGTCTATAGGCATGCTTCCACTGTAATCAGGAATGCTGTAGTCCGTTATCTGTTATACATCTTACTCTGCTTGTCCCATTGTCGTATATGACTAACCTGCAAGAATGATCAATTCAGAATTAAGGGGAAATGGCTGTTTTGCAGTAAACAAGTACATTTGTCCCATATAAACAGGTGTTGATCACCAGTTACATACTGTGTCCATCAAACTGATTTTAATTACAATTTACTTTGCATTTAGTTGGGCTTTAGTTTTCTTGGCAGTCAGAGATGTAAAATATGAGGTGAGTGCCATTTTCTATATAAAAATCTGTGTCTTCATGGTTCAGCCATCAGAATGTTTTTCACATATGTACTTTGGTGATGATGGAAAGTGACTTGTGTGAAAAAATAATAGTGTTAGGCATGTCAAGTTTTGCCTTTTACATAGCCTCCAAATACCTCCTGTCGTTTGTCATCATGATTAATTGTAATCCTCTCACGCTGTTCCAGATCCAGCAATGTGATAATTGTAGCAATTGCATATTTCCTTCATTTGCATTTTTGGTTTTATTCTTTATTAGCTAATGTTGTGTCTACCAGTCGTATGGATAAGAAATTGCATCTAATTGTATGAAATCCTTCTATTTGATTTATTTATTTGTATGGTATATACACCATTTATATCCATGTCTACAGGTCAGTTCACAGCGGCACAAACTATTGTGGTGTATTTACACACTGTATTAGTGGAGATGTAAATCCTGCTATTACAAAGTATTCCCAGTTCAGCACACACATCGGTATGGACCAGATCATTACATTTCTGCTTTTGGTCTGTTTGTCAATATCTTTATTATTACTCAGTGTAAAGAAGTAAGCAAGCGTCCTCTCCTCCTCCTGTGTCACTGTCTGTATCAGTCTATCATTTGCAACCCCTATTTAATGTACAGCACTGCGTAATATGTTGGCACTATATAAATCCTGTTTAATAATACATAAAACATGGACACACACCAGGCTTGTTGTTTGGTGCCAATGAGTAGCAAAAATTATATTATCATTTTGCAATCCATAGGCACATAGTAATAAAACAGGAGTTTTTTTTCTTTGGGTAACGGTGGATGCTGTTAGATAAAAATAAATGTATTCTATCTTTTTTTTTTTTTTGACATTGTATTTGTGATTTTTTAACTTAAGATTTTGGTGCACAAATATTTGTTTTCCCTTTTCTAAAAAAAAAAAAAAAAAACTATTTCCCTGCTATCTTTTTATTTCTAAGGTTAGAAGGGAAAGAGAGTTAATTTGGGCTGACAAGGGATTAAAGGAGAGAACCAGGCTGGAAGAGTGAAGTGTGGCTGATGTTACATTGAATGCATTTAGATGAGAAGTAGTTGAAAGGGAATTGGGGAGATCAATATATATATATATATATATATATATATATTTTTTTTAATCTAGTTGTTCACATTCTAGTCGCTTTTTGCTTTCAAGGGCTCTGTGCATCTGTCATGTGCCATTGTTACCCTTGTTAAATGACTGCTGAGAGAGCTTACGGAAAGGTAAGGCACCTAAAGGTAGCAAAACTGTTACCTTCTTGCCTTGGAACCCCAAAGTTCTTAGAACTGATATCTAATAGATGCCCAGCTTAATCAGGGGACCTAAGGATAACACCCACAAAACTACCTCGGGGTCATTTTCTATGAAAGGAGCGAGTCATTCTTTCTTCCGTGTTCTAGCAGAGGGCTGTGTGAGGGGAGCTGTAACTCATGATATATAATTGGTCTCGTTGGCACAATGACACTTGTTTTTCTGCTGGGCTTCACGTGGTTTGCCTGTTTGCAGCCTTGTCATTAACCTGGCCTTTTCCCTTTACTTTGAAACATTTGGCAATCGCTCTCTCCCCTTTGTGTGCATGCGCTGGCATTGTAATTGCTGCCTGGATAGCATCAGTTAAAGGGCAGACTTTATACACCGGCTGGCTCCATTTTTATTTATTTATTTTTTTTCCTGAATCCGAGTTGTCAGTGGCACAAGAAAATAATTACTGATCCCTTACCATGTCAGATATCATTTGAACAAGCTCAAGTCATCCTCAGGAAAATCTAATTTGGTTTTCCTGGTGGTTCCTGTGATGGGTTGCTTCAGCTTGACAATTAGAGGACAGAATGTGTTTGCCTTGGGTTTTAATAGCCAGCTATACCCACGAGGCTCCAGCTCTTCCCCATTTACTTAGCAGGATTCTCCAATCTGTGATCTAAATATCTTGTGTCCTTTCTATCTGAGCCCTGTTCTTGATTTACAACAGATCTCTTTATTTGCTGTTTGTAGGTTAAGCTAATAAACAGTCAATTGTTAATGTAAAAAAAAAAAATATATATATATATATGCATTCCATAGGCCTTAATTATAACAGGAAACCGTTAATGAAAATGTAAAATTGTGTCTGCAACCTATATTTAGCCTAAAGGAAAAGTACACTTTCATTAAATTATGACATAAAAACTGCTTTAGAAGCTATTATGAAAAATATTCCAAATGATTGCATTTCAGTTTGAATTCCGGGGGGTTCTGTACATAATTTGTGAACAAAGACTTTGCATCATAGCTCTGTGTATAATCCCCGCATACCTGGCTGCCATGAATGCATGAACTGGGTACACATGTTGCATCATTCCTGCCTGGCCAATCAGGATGGTGGAAGATTCCAAACCCGGAAGGGGATCCGGTGAGGAGAGGCCAGTTTGGTTAAATGCAAACAAGCAATAGTTATTTTTTATTTTTTGTAAAAGTGCCCTAGCCTGGCCTTTCTGCTCACAATTATTTGTAAGTTTAGTTAATTTTGTTGATATTCTTGCAGTATTCAATCATGGGGAACTGTTTTCTCTTTACAAAAATGAAATTAATTTGAGGTTCATAAAAGGTATATAAATCGCCATACTAAGATTTGTTTTTCCTTCTCTTTTCAGACTGTGTATATATTGAGAGTCGAAGACCCAACACTCCATACTTTATATGTAGCATTCAAGATTTTAAACTGGTAAGTTTAGTTTTGTTGTTCTATAAATAAGGTTTTATTGTGTTATGCGCTGCAACTGAGTCTGATGTGTTTTGTGTTCACAATGGAGATGTTTTGTGACATTTTGTAGTGCAGAAATAAATACTTAAAAATAGATGCATGCAGATGAGGTTATATTACTAGCTATACTTCCAGTCCACCTTGGCTCAATACTTCAAGCTTTCTGAATGCTCTATTTATTTGATGACTTTAATAACCATGAGGGGCTGGGAAAGCTGAGCTTCCACAAGAAAAGTTGACTTTCATAATATTGCAACTGGCTACATTCCAAGATCTGTTGATCCTTTTAACATTTCACTGAAGGAATTCCCTTACCTAACTCCAGGCAGATATAAAAACTAACCTTTGCATCATTCTGTTGTCCCCATACACTATTAAAGGATGGAGCCTTGCTACATAGTCTTTTAGGCTGTATTGGTAGATTGAAGCTGCAGGAGTCTGGAGGGTCGGGTTTATGTACAGCCTGCTTGTCCCAACTTCAATACCATTTTACCCATCAATTAGCACAAGTTTACAGCTTTGCATGGTAATGACTGTGTATTATTTGTGGCATACTTGACGAAGTGGCTGCAGTCTGGTTATTCATAGCCATCTGGTACCAGTAAAGTTACTGCAAAAAGAAGTCCCAAACCAACTTTAGATTAAACTGTTTTCGTTTTGGTGCTAAGGTTGGTTTGGTGAGCTGCAAATATACATGTTATGCAGTGTTTAAACCAGACATTTGCTAAAGCCGGGTGGGTAGAAATTGTAGGTGGGTGCTGGCCCCTGTATTGTGACCCAACTTTTCAGTAACACCCCTAAAAACAGACGGGTGGTGAGCCCAGCTGAAAAGAGACCTGGGAGAACACGGTTATGGTTCCAAAATCTGTGGATGACCCCTCATTAAAGTGTTATGTCTTCACAAAGCGGTACAATATCATAAAATCACTTTAGTTTTATTGATGAAAAATATTCCTAAAATGATTTTGACACACTAGGAATGATTTTTCAGTTGCCTCTGAATATTTCTATGCAGTCATATACATAAGAATGGCCTGCATAAGTGAGCCTATAGCAGGAGCATGTATTGTTTGTGGCTGTCAGAACAGTGCCAATTTTCCTTCGTTTTGCATATGATGATACCATTTCCTATTTGTGGATTAATATTTGCTTCCCCAAATGGGTCTCTGTAATTTTTGTTTCCAGATTGAAGTGCAGCCTTGCTTCTTTTATTCTTACCCACCGTAATAATGTCTTTGCCTCAATTGTACTATTGTGCGCATTAGCGGGTACCTGGGATTTACAGCAGAATCAGTAGAGGAGTCATGAATTACAATGTGAAGGTTTCCATTCTGGGCAGAAGTTCCTGCTGAGTTTCCATAATTGCTTAGGGATATTACCAGCAATAAAGGGCAGCTCTTTTGTTGTCAGTATTGGTTTTGCGCGGCATATTAGGGCTGTCTGCAAAACAGCATGAATCAGTGCACACAGATACCTGTCAGATGCAGCTCACAACACTCCTCCGCCGGTAATTTAGTGTACAGTGAACACCACCCCCTCCCCAGCCTGGAGGCTTGATTTCATGCAGCGATACAGGAGTGTTTGTAGGTATATTGCAGATGAAACCTCTGGTGTTTGGCAGTAACTCTTGTACACGTCCCCATTGGGACAGAAGACGTGTGTACTGTAGCAGCCTGTAATCATCTGATTAAAGATATTATTTTGATCTAGGGAATTATTTATCACATTCCACAGTGGATTTAGGTAAAACTCCAGTTGCTATAAAAAAAATTCTCCAGTAAATGAGTAATCTCATCTTATGTGTGCTTAGCGTTTTTTTTCCCAGTGTAAATTGCAGCTGTACCAACACTAAATGATTTAGCTCTTCCTATCTTCTAGTAACATTCATTTTTTCCTAAAGGGAAGGCCAATAGCTTGAAACGACCACTACAGTGTTCAAAGTCATCGAATTTTTTTAAAAAAGACTGACATTTGCGGTTGGGGCCCAAAAGTATTTTTCTAGAATGCATTCAAATTGGTTGTCCCTTTTGCAGGCTTTTAAAAAGAAAATTTGTGGGATGGCTTTAAATCTAGTTATCTTATATTCAGTATTTAGTTTACATCTCATAAAATCTCTATACATCTTAAGGACATGACTGACAAAGCAATAAAAAAGCTTTGCTACAGACAATGCAATCTGGCTATTTACAGTCGTACTGGGGAATTATATGTCTATAACTCTTTTATTGACCTCGGGCCAAGCCAACTCAATCAGTCGGGATAGATTTTCCCAAAGAAAGATTAGGTTTCCTTCAAACAACCCAACACCTCAGACTTACCCCTCCCTTTTCAGTAGGTACAAACATGCAGGTTTAAATGACAGACATTTGTGAAAGCGATCAATTGTTGACCAGATCTATCTGCATGCTTCCCAAAAACCATTGTTTATTGGAGCAGATTATTTTTTGACTAAGGAGCTTCAAAACAAGGTTTGAAACCGTCTATGAATACGCCAGGATGTGCTTGTCATAATGCTCCACTAATATCTTATGCACATCAAGTCATTCAGCTAGAATGCTGGAGAGGTCAGCTGTTGAGATTAATCTTGTTTTCTCTCTGTGACTGTTGACATAACTCCTCCTATAGCTTTGTGCGACTAGTTGTTTTCAAGCTGTTATTTGTTTAAATGTAATTACAGAGCAGTCAGCACACAAAGCAATACAGCAGCTGATATTTTTGAAGCCACATAATCCCCTCCTCCTTTTCACTGATACAGATTCAATGGTGGTGGTTTCCTTGGGGTGAAATTGCCAGAATAATACCAATTGGTATATTGTATGCATGCATGATGGGTAGATTTAGAGGAAATCTGCTAATGTTCCACCCCCGACTATAATAGCTTAGATCATTTTTGGGCCCCATATACTAGGGTGTCAGGACACCTGCCTTGTGTGCCTAGGCTGAAACATTTCAGAACATAAAAGATGCATTATCAAAACCACAAAATATAAATATAAATTTATTTTTAAACCGGGTGGGAAGAAATGTAGGTGGGAGGCAGCCCTTGTATTGTGACACCACTTTTCAACTACGTCGGGATGTGTGGCGCAGGTATCTCCGGAGGCTCTTTGCTCCTATTCAGAACTAAAGGGGTGGTGGTCCAAAAAAACCAAAAACTATTTAAATAAAGGGATTGCCTACCCTTTTATCTAAAGTAAAAATTCTGAGTTTAGGTACGCTCTAAAGCAAAACTAAATTTGCTATTATGTACCTACTTTCCATTGTCTGGTCATTGGGAGAGGTTTTGGATAGCTCCAATTAACAACCTAATCTATGCCAATGTCTCCGCATATAGGAATCATGGGAAGTCTCCATTCTCTCCTTACTTTTGGAAGCATGGCACATCATAAGGATCTGTTCTCTCTACGTTTGTGGCAATCTAGATTATCAAAAGAGCAGAGTATGCCTAGGGTTTGCCACCTTCTGGCTGCAAGTGGTTGCACTGAATTGAAGAAGCACATACTAAATTGACTACTCAAATATAAAAACATGCATTTAGTTTTATGGGTCATGAAGCAAGCACCCTCTATTCAGCATAAGCTGGTATGATGTCACCGTCTGTATTTAGCTTGCTCTTTGGCCACAGGAGGCCATCTGCTTACAGAGCTTTTAACTCTGGAGTAGCTTCTAAATCACCTTGTGTGTTCCATGCTGTGGCTAGCCCTAGAATCTGGGTCATAATGATACCTTCCCCTTTCGTGCTTAAACATTAAATTGCTGGAACCTGTGAACAAGGTGCATAATGTGCTTCATCATTTGATTCCTGTGCCGCTGTAGCTCCAGTCACTTCCACGCTGCGCTCTTTATAGGGAACTTGACACATATACAGACAATGAAGATGTTGACAGACTGTTGTGCAGTTTATGGTGTCATCTATCAGACCCTCGTGAAAATGAATTATTTTATTTCTGACACGATATGGCAGTTTCCAGATTTTGAATGTCTGATGTGCTGCACCTGGCTAATGGTGTTCAAATCAGATATTCTTGTGCATATGCAGTGTAGATTGAGAGATTGTTTAATGTAATTGTTTGGAGCTGTTACTTTGCTGCCTGATACCTTGATGGCCAAGTAATAGGTTGCAAACACCCATGATCAGATTACCTGTTAATGCTGATTATCTGTTAGTACAATCCGTTAATTTGAATTATGATTGAGCCTATAATTAAATTTTAAAATATTACTTATAAGTTTTTGTGCAATCTTTAACCAGTTAAGCAAGGAGCTTGTGTTGCTTGATCAGTTTTCACAAATCAATATTCTGTCACAATATCAATAATACAAAAGTGAATGGAATTGTTTTGATCAATGTGACATTTTGACTGATCAATGGAAGAAAGGCTAAATTAAGCTTTGAGGGCTAATAAAAAAAAAAATCAGGGTTTACCTGTACTTGCAAGATTGTGACCCCCCCATTGGGTAGGATGGTAGGCTTTGGTTGCTAAAAGCAACAGCAACATATTTTTTATTGATTGCTGCTCTTTTATTAGATAGAGTGATGTACTGTTTTTCTGAGAGAAGGCAAAACCTTTCTGCATCATGTCTTATGCTGCCTATCTGGAAATAATTAGAGTGATTAACTTTGTGGCACTGACTTCTGCTTAGAAATGTAAATGCCTTGCAACACCGGCTGCAAGTCTGCTTACAAATGATCTTTTAAATGTGTTTTGAAAGGGAATCTGTAGGAGGCTAATAAATCTCTCCACAGATGGCACACTGCAACAGTAAGGAAAATTTATTGATCTTTACGGAAGTGGGTAAAGGCGAAACGGGTCGATCTTTTAAATAGCTCCGTATTAAAATGCAAAATGGGCATGAAGGACCATTAATGGATCCATTCTGCAGCCTTGGTGCTGATTACATATTGATCTCTGTAGGTTAAAGTTAGCCACGTAAGTATCTGCAAATACCTACCTCAAAGAGAAGGCTTTGTATAAAAATTCCGGGAGCTATATTTGCAGGCATCTAGCGTAAGAATGAGCAATAAGAATACTTGGGTAATAGGTAATGTCATATGGGTCTTTTATCATTTTTAACTCCAGGCAGGTAAAAAACCCAATAATTTAATCTATCTACGAAGGCGTTACTTTTTTATTTTTTATTTATTTGCAGTTGTCAAATGTACCATGAACGTGCCTTGATATTGCCCTGTTGTAATTCCTGTGTAGCAGAGAAGTAAAGAGAGGGGCAGTGCAAAGAATTATTCTGCTGTATGAAACCGTTATTGATCTAATTGTGTAAGCTTCCAGAAAGCAAGAGATCAGTGTGCTACTTCTTTTAAAGTCCTATTATTGGAAGTCTTTCACAAGGCTTTCTCTCAATTGCAATATAATTTGCAGCAAGATGCTTGGATACTGGCTGAACAGAATTACATACATGTAGCTTTTGGCATCCCTATCGGGGATCGTCAATCTTTGTCCCAGATGACCCTTGTCACCAGGACTAAGTCAGGAAATATCCAAAATTAAGTAAAAGTAGTAAGTAGGAATACCTGGCACATGTTCCAGTAACAATTTTCCAGAATATTTCTCCTCGTTTTTAGCAGTTTGGTATAAACCACCTACTGCAGGCTGTATTTATCTACTATTGTGTTTCCTTACATTTTTGACTTTCATATTCTGGTTTGTATTACCCCACACAAAGACTTAATGGCAGCCCTGATGAAGGCAGTTTAATTCCTGAAGCAGTTGGCTTCTATTTCTATAAAATTTGTAGTGTGAGGGTTCCGATATCTAGCACCTGGATTTTACTGGATACTGGAGGGCTCCCCTGCTAATAATGCTATGCTTGTGTTATTTCTTTTGTATCACATCATTTCAATGACACTGACACTCCAGACACGTGTCAGTTGATTACGCCATTATTTTTCTTCCCTTTCATGCTTTATGTATTGTAAAATGTAGAATTTTTTCTACCATACTACAAGAAAGCCACTTTATCCAAGCAAAAAAACCTAAGCCTGTTATCGAATCTTAAAGAAATCTCCTAATACCTGTATATATTCTCATCATTTTTCATTCTTGTTTTTCTGTCACGGTAGAAAAATGCAGCTCAGGGATTTTTTTTATATATTTAATAACAGTATTGTATTTTTTTTTCTTCTTCAAAGTTTGCTTGAAATAATATTTCCAGCTATGTGTTCTGAAGATTGCCAGATCCAGTTGGCTCAGGCCTGGCTGCATTGTGAGATTTAATAAATCCCCGCCGGCTCACAGATCGAACCCAGCATAATGATAGAGCTGATGTGGAAAAAAAAATTGATTACAGGTTTTCAGACAGTATCATTAACGTTCCTTTCTGGAATATGCCAGGGGTAATAGACCATTCTGTTTGGTTAATTTTGCTTATGTGGAATAGCATTGATTGCATTATTATCCGCTTTATGTGTTATACAGGTGTACTGTGTTCACTGCAAGCTGGCCCCTGTCTGCAAATGTTTTGAGCAGTGTATAAATTCTGTTTTCATTAAAAAGTGAAGGGCACGAAAAAAAAAAACCTTGCTTTGCAATGCATTATTACCTCTAATGACCCTGTCTGTCCTGCTTTCTGCTGTAATTCTGCAGGGGGTGGAGAGCAAGGGCAGCCTGTCTGAGCAATTGTTTGCTCTGCTTGTTGGAAGCCAGGCGGGGATAAAGGATGCAGCCAGATCCTTGCTAAAGAAGCTGAAACAGCTGTGTGACATGCAAGGTTTAAATACAAATTACATAGTGGCAGAGCACAAGCTGCTTCCAAGCTAGCAGTGTTTAGCACAATATGCAGGTCACCCCGCCTGCACGACTTCTCCCAGGAACCTGCAGATTATCTAATGTGTCCTGCTGCTGGAGCCAAAGCAGTGGGGTTTTTATGGTTTCTAAAATGACATGTTGGAGAACAGAGCTGATTTTATTAGTTCCTTTGAAATTCATGTTAGCAGAGAGGTTTTAGAGCAGTATGCGCTGTGGGGCGAAGGGTTAGGAGAAAGTAATTGCGGTAGTAGATACGGATCTGGAAGAACATTCTAGTCCTGCAGTTGTTTCCAAGGATTATTGTGGAAAGAATGCTGTCGTCATGTGTGAATGATTACCATATTGGATAATTTAGGCTTGAGGAAACAGAGGCTCTCCAGCTGTTGTGAACTGAAACTTTTAGTCCTACATCTGCTGGGGTGTCTAGTAGATTGCAATAGCTGGCTTGCTGAAACATGTAGTTGTTGCATTTCCCTAAAGCAGCAACTCTTCAATTTAGGTTATCCTGGGGTTTGCAGTTCTGCCAGTGCTGGGGACAGAAAGGAATTGTCCAGTCTGAATTGATGTTTTAATAAAATCATATGGGTTGTATAGCCCACCTGCTCTATCCATGTATTCTGTAGTGCACAAGCTTTTATGTCATCAGGTTGGTGCTGAAATGTATACAGGTTGTGAAAAATTAAAAATGGTTCCCTTGAAATCCTTTTGTAAAAAAAGATTGATTTTAAAGGAAACGCTAGGACTAAATTATTTTAGACCTACCGTATTAATGCAATAGGAAGCAAGCATAACTTAAAATCTAGATGTGATGGATAAAATAGGAAACTGAGGGGATGTGAAAATACACAAGTTTCAGACGTGTACACGTCCTAAATGAGCAAAACAGACTATTGCACACTTGCAGTGTTCTCTTGATACTATTGGTAAACCCATAAATTGCTTTCACCTGCTGCCTGTATTTATTTTAATGCGTTCTTCTCTGCGGACATATGCAGGTTTAACAGGAGCTACAATTGCCTTTTTACCTGCAGTGCCCTCTTCTGGAGATATGTTAGCACAGTCATTTGTTTATTGGTTTGGTTTATCAGAGGCATTAAAAAAGGACCTGAAAAGATGGCAAGTAGATGGACATCAGCAGCCTAAAGTGGGAAAGCCGCGGCTGCCATTGCTGAGACTAAAGTGTCACCTTACAGTTTGCATTACAAGCTGGGGTTCTTGAAACGCCAGACAAAAATTTTGACAAAAAGCAACCAAACTAAAGCTAAATGAGCAAAACTACAGTGTTAAACCATTTTAAGAAAAGCATTGCAAACTTTGAGCAAAATGTATAATGAAAAATGAATTCCCATTGGATACATGACAAGAGTTCTATGAAAAAAGGTGTCTGTTATCGGGATCTAAATAATTTAAATGTTATGGCTTTTATGGTGTTTTATAATGATCCACATCTGTCTTCTGTGTCCTTTTTGACATAATGCAATAGGCCTTCTGGATTTCTTGCAGGAATGAGTGACAGATTGCCACCTGCACAGCTTTGCGACTCCCAAATGCAATTCGCTCTGTTAAATTTAAAAGTCCATAAATGAAGCAGTCGTTGTGCTAGGCGATAAAGAGAAAAAGTATAAATTGGGAGGGTGAAAATCATGGAAGTTGCAGCCCCCAGAGTAAATGTGTTTGAATGTTTTTCTGGTTAATCTATTGATTATTTCACATGTTTTTAGGATGGAATGGATTAAAAGCAATATGCTTAAATATGTTTTAGCATTTTCATAAAGATGATTTCTGATTGGTTGCTTTGAGCTGCCTTCTATACATGAAAAATCCAGTAATAGAATTTTTGCAGCTTGTTTCATTAATTAATATATATATATATATATATATATA
>NC_092868.1:40705338-40779104 GCF_032062135.1 Pyxicephalus adspersus | reverse complement strand
GTTATACTTTTTATCTTGGAAATGCTTTTTCAGTGTAAAGCTGCGTACACACGTCAGATTTTTCTCACCCGATAATCGGCATCGGCCAGATATCGGGCGAAAATCTGGTATGTGTACAGTCTGCATCGTCCATCGTCCGAACGACCGTCCTGGCGGATCCACGGACGATGAACGACGAGCGATCCTAATGCAAAGGAAGGAGGAGAGCGCGCAGCAGGGTGCCGCTCCGTCGCTCCCCTCTCCATAGAGCAGAACGGTGCTGTATGTACAACACCATTCATGCATTGTGTAGTCCTTTGTCATTGGAAAGGATCGTGAAAGATCCTTTCCAACGACAAAAATTGCACGTGTGTACGCAGCTTAAGGCTTCCTAGCAAAATTGAATACAATCTTCATGGTTATAATTTTATGTAGTTATAATATAACTTTTAATCTTTTTTTTTTTTTTTTTTTCTAACCTCATAAACCTCTCTCTAAACACTAGAAAAAGTTCTTCGACGTTGGTTTGATTTTTCTAAATGGCTATATACCTTGCCCAGAATCTGCTCTCCTTTCCTGAATTAATTATTTCGCTGTGTGTTCTAGGCTTGCCCTTCCTTTCCATTTCCAGTGCCAAGTGATGGAGGGGTTTTTTTTTTATTACAAACACAGGTGCACAGTACACTCCCTCATCCCATGTGGCCTCCGAACAGAGACCTCGCTGTTCACCATTCACACAGGGAGTGTTTATGGTATTTGTTTTTGATAGTGTATGTAGTATGTATTTTGGTAGTGTATGTGTATGGCATGAGATGGGTATCGAACCCGGGCCTTTTTAAGCATAATCAGCGTTTAAAGAAGATTTTCGTAAAGCTGTTTCCTTCTAACACCCCAAGATCTGGGGATGGGGGCTTCTCCTGTTGAATAGGGCAGTTCTGAAGTTGGGCAATTATAACGGTGTATTCCCTTAATGGTCAGGGACATAACACCAATAATAATTGGTGTTAATAATAATTGGTGTTATAACAAATATTTAGATGCATACAAAAGTTTATGGTATGCATCAATCCCAAAAAAGGTAATTCTAAACAGCCTGTTTGAAGCTATGCCAGTGTACATATTTTATATGAATACTACTTCTTGCCCTTGTATGTGTGCTTGTAGGACTTTTTAATCCCAGACGTGCACATGCCGTGAAAAGTTCAATGTAGTATGGAATCATCAATTCATTCATTCTCAAGGCTGCATGTTATTGTGTATAAAAAGAATTTTTCAGCTGGATAAAGAACCGCATGCAAATCTCCGAGCAGGCTTCAATTTATCCAAAGGAGAGACTGATCTATCCATTCATAGGAGGATATTGTCATGTACACTATCACACAAAGCTTAGCTGGTCTAAGCTTGGCAAGGAAATCTTTTAGGCTTTATTGCTTCCACAGAGCTTGTGTCATTAAAGCTGTTTCTCTGGATTGCCAACATCTCTTCTGTTGGTGAGATTACTGGTGAGCATCCTGCGTAAACTGTCATTTTTCTGCAAACAGCCATTAAATTTCTAATTATGTTTTTATCACATTTAAGAACCAGTATGCAGAAAGGTAGGACGGTTTGTATAGGCAAATCACTGCTGTTTGTTCTTTATTCAGACCCATTCAATGCTAACCTTATCCCTGTATATAAGTGGATGCCTGGGAAATTCCTTCTTGATTGATTTTTCACCATGAGATCAGGTAGACGGGGATGTTTGGACAAGTAAGTAGGCACAGGCATACAATATTTCTTCCCTAATTATGTGGTTGTGTTTGGATTCTAAGGGAATTTACAGCTCTGATTAAAATAGAGCTAAACCTTGAAGATACTCACCTTTCCCTATTTTGTCATGGGCACCACCATCTTTTTCCCTTTTCTTTACGTATCCAGATATTCAGCCATCGTTATTGGCTGGGCCGGGGTGACATAACTATTGTGCAGAGTTAATTTGGTCCCAGGACTTGCTGCAAGGGAAGGACCTGCCTAATGCCAAATTTAAATGACACTCGGAGGTGCCTCCTCTCCATTTATCTACTTTTTTCAAAGAGCTCTAAATGTAAACCAATTTGTGCTAAAAAAAAAAAAAAAAAAAAAAAAAAAACATCCCTAGTAGAACATCCCTTTAAATACCTATCGGAGCTACATGAAATTTACCCATTCCCAACAAAGATCCTGTTATTTCAAATAAAAAGCCTAAAATATTATATTTGATGATTATATTGCAATCAGAAACACATTATTTATATTGATTGCTGGTCTGTGGGCTAACATGCAGATGTCTTGATACTGTGTGTTAAATTTCTCACCTCCGATTTACAGGGAGGCAAATTGATGACAAAGATGAATAGCTTCTAGAGAAGTCCACATTTGTAATCCAATAACATGGAACAACAATGTAAAAGTTACCTTGTATATCAAACAATACTTTGATGAATTGACTAAAGAGACATGCTCACTGAGAGTACACCATGGTTTCCATTTAATCTAGGGAGGTGCTGAAGGACCTATTTTAATGCAGCTTTTTGGCAGTAATTCTCCATCTCCTTGAACAATGGCAAAACTTGTTTGTTTGCACTGTTCTTTCAACAACAGGCTATACAAATCCTTCAGCAGCTAATCTGTCTTTAGCAAGTCAGGCAGATATGATCCTGAGTGTCTGCCATGAAAGGAAAATATTTTAGCAATGTAGCAGCAGCCCCTGACTAGGTGAAAGGGAATGTCTGGTGCTTGGTGTCTCATTGTTCCTGGAAGAAAATGCAGGCCGGGACAGGGTTGCTAGTACTAGGATATTGTATGACAGGTTCTTTTACTTTCTTGAAAGTGGTTCTTTGTATTGCAGTCACACCTGTATAAAATACTTTCTGTGTTATAGTAAAAGCTAGCTCCGTATTGACAAGTTTATAACTTACCTTGACCAAGCAAGTAATGAAATACAAACGGTCTATTGCATGAAATTTTTGCTGACAGCCTTTGTTTGGGCAGCACATTACAGTTCAATTAGACTGTTTTACTGTTCAAAATAAAATATGATGATCAATTTTTAAATGATTGGTTACCATTGGAGGCAATTTAAATGGTCAACATCTGCTCAGAATATTCAAAAACTAGCTGGGTGTATTAAATTTACCAAAGAGTAACCTTTTTTTCAGTTGAGTTGCTGCAAATATAAATCTGTTTTGCTAAGAGCTCAAAACAATAGGCTACTTCCGTATTATGGGAATGATGCAAAGAGAACCAGCAGCAACCATAGATTGGAATAGTCTGAATTCTGCCATAAAAGTCCAAGTGTTGGAGGGATGGCGTCTGTTCAGTTTAAATTATTCCATCTCGCTAGTGTACTCTGGGATTCCCCTCCAAGTTCCTATGTGAGCAAGTTTATCATGGAGTTCAGAACAAACCGGTCCTTATCCACAACCACATCCTACAATGCAGTTCTTAGGCCCCTGTAACCCAATGATTTGCCCAACCATTACCACATGGATAAAAGGAGAGAGGGAGAGTTTGCTTTTAATCATTCAGGGTGTTGATTCGCCAGTGTTCTGGTGAGTTAATATTATTTTTATTATTTCACAGTATTTATATAGCGCCGACATATTAGGCAGCGCTTTACAAAGACCATAGTCATGTCACTAGCTGTCCCTTGAAGGGGCTCACAATCTAATGTCCCTACCTCAGTCATATGTCTTTAGTAAAGTCTGAAGTCTCCATTTGAGACTCCTTTGAATTTCTTAGCAGTTTGTTTAACAGCTTTAAATTTTTGGGGTTACAATTCGTTTTCACTTTACAAATGGAAGCGATCATAGTTCCAGAGAAATATTTGTGTGCTGCTTCCTCTATAAATAGGTACATTTATCATTATGCGATAAATGATGGCCTTGTGTATAGCAGCAGTAATGTATACTGCAGACTTGTAATGCATTGTGAGGTAGAGCTGTAACATCAATCCTAAATGCATTACTTGGTGCTATCTTATCAGAACTCCCCTCCCGACCTCCACTGTCTCTCACCCTCTTTCTCTCCCTGATTCATCTACTGATCCTCCCCTCGCCATTATTTAGGGAGAGCAGCTCAATGCTGCTGCTCAGGGCTTTGAGCGATTAGTCAGGCGCTCATTTAAAATGCTAATGAGGCTTCGCTTTTAATTTTGCGCATTAGACAAGAGATAACTAGCGCTTACTAAACGGGTGCAGGAGGAGGCTCGCAATATGTACAAAAGGAGTCTTATTGCTTGTGATTGGCTTGTAATTTGTGGCTGCATGTTTACTTGATTGAAGCCTCTTTGCTGTGATACAGTCTCCTTGAAGCTTGGTTGGAGATGACTTATACAGCAGGATTGCCTGGGGGCCTAGTAACCATTTCTGCTCTAAAATGGCAGGCCAGAGATGCATTAAAAAGCCGGCTGTAAAGCTTTTTTCTGTGCACGGCAATATACATGCTGTGTATGATGACCTTGGTAAGAGGATGCTGGAGGGGGGCCATGTTGTCTGAAGATCCTGTACAGCAAACCGTTTCTGTGTCTTCATCTGCGCGTGGAAGGCTGAATATTCATAAATCTGTACTTGCACATATTTATTCCAGATTTTGTAAACCGCTAGTACAAGTCACCTTTGATGTAGTAATGACTAGTGTTTGTTTCCTGGGTTTCTCAACAGCAAGCCTTTGTTGAATAGTGATGTGATTGATCTCAATCTGTAATAATGAATATAGAAAGATCTTCTGAGCATCGGCTCAGATGCAGTAGTAGATACTAAAATGAGTGTCTTAAAGGATAGCTTAGCATAGTTCTAGAATGGGTAAATTATTTTTCTGTAATGGCCTACCATATGCTGTATTCAACTTTTTTATTAAAAAAAAAAAAGACAAATAGGAGTAAAGACTCTACTATAGGTGATTATGTATATAATATTTACACAAGATTCCTATTTATGGTGAGATTATTGACATTTTGTTTAATTTTCTTCCCGTGCTTTTAGCTGTATATCTGAAATGGGGTGGTTTAATATTGTTTCCTGCGTCTCACACAATTTGAAGAATTGGTGTTTATTAGGAGAGAAAGCTGTCCCTGAAGAATGGCAGTGCAAGGATCTCCCTGCTCCTGTCTTTCATTCTATGAATCCTTCAGAAATGAAATGTGCTGCTCACATGCTGTAAAAATCTGTGAATTCTAAGTTTTCCTGTATTCTAAATCGTAATAAGGCCGCTTAAGAACTTGCAGTATTTCAGGAAGTTCAAGGCATACCAAGCCCTTTAAGAAATCTGCAAAAAGTCTAAATGAAAATTTGGCAACCTTAACCTTGGCAGCTGCAGGTTGTAAAATCTGTGTCATAACATCAAGGAACGTTTTAGATCTTTGGTGGCTGAGTAACCACAGACTGCCAAACCTTGCTTTGATCTGTTATGTTTCTACATGAGAGAGATGATGTTGGTTTAAGTTTTCGTCTATATTAAAGTATTACTAAAGTATTGATTATTATCTTTTTAATAACGAATTTCAGTGTCTGTAACAAATGAAATGCACTGCAATTTATAGTCTTTGCTCCCTCCTTATAATAATTTATAATAATTGATGATGGCATTGCCTTGATAAGCAAAACAATTAGAATAACTGTGCACTATGAAACACATGCAGAGGGATTCAATTGATTGTGGGATTCTTGTTGTTCATAGTGATTAGATTTTTTCTTAGTGGTTCGAGAGACCATAAAAGTATTTAGCTGCTATGGACAATTTTCTCTTGACACTTGAGTGATAGTGTCAAACATATGTGTGAACGATTAATGCTTTCAAGCAAAGTTCAGCTGTTCTGAAATTGGAGCATTCATTCAGTTGACCTTAGAAACGAAGTACTGTGTAATCCATTGCAGATTCGGTTTGCATGGACCACCTTGCAGCATCTGTAGGTGTGCTGGATCCTTCATCAGGCTTTCTGTATGAAGAGCATTGCAGATAAATATTCATGATTTCAGTTCAGGAACATGCAATAGTCATAATATTTCCCCACCTTGGTTACAACAGTTTCCAACACATTTATAAATTGGAATAATGGCCATCGCTGTCTGAAAGCCAGAGGCCTGGTCACCTCATGCATGTCTGATAGGCGTAATAGCAGATTTGCAGTTCTAGTGTAATCCTATTGCACTGAAGCACGGTTGACATTTCAGATTTAAGGCAAGCTGCCAAGCTTCATACATAGTTAAAGCATTTAGAAAATGGCTGTGTGTTTCTTACTCCTAATGGACTTTCAATGATCTTTTCCATAAAGTAGCACGGAAATGACAGTAGCTGGTACCTCTTTAATGAGCAGGGGTTTTAAAACCGTTTTTTTGTGGGCGCCAGGCCTTATTGGCCAGCAGAGCATTGGTTAATGCCACATAAATCACCATGTAACACTCAGGAGGTTAAGCCCGCTAGCTGCCTGCTGATTAAAGGCAGCCGTGCTGTCACCGGGCTGTAAAGCAAGCGATAACATTCACTCCTTGTGCCGAAAACAGCGATCAATATAAAGCCTTCGCCAGGCTAAATTATTAAACAGGGCTCTTCTTTACAATGTTTCATTATCTGCAATTTAACGGGCCTGCCAAATTGTCAGTGATGGGGGTATTTGTTGTGCAAAGTGTAATATTGTATGTGTGTGTAATAAATGTTTGTGTGTGTATATGTATGTATGTGTGTGTGTGTGTGTGTGTGTATATATATATATATATATATATATGTGTGTGTGTGTGTGTGTATATATATATATATATATATATATATATATATATATATATATATATATACACAGCCAACCAGAATTCAGCATTCTGGAGTCAGATAAAATTATTTCATGCTGGGTTCTATTGGTTACTTTCTTTGCACCGTTCTACTGAAGGACATTTTCAGTAACTATTACTTAGAAATACTTTTTTTTGGAACTACTGCCTTATTGAATTATGAAACGGACAACTACTACCCACTTCCAGGTTTAAAGTTGCCTTTTCTGCCTTTGAGACCACAGACATGCAGAGATCACTCACATTTGAGACCACTCATGCAGTAAATTTTGAATGCAAAAACAACTTGCATTGGCAGCTATCTTTTTTTTAATTTTATTTATTTATTATATCTTCCTATCTCTATATCTCTCCATCTCTTGATGGATCCACTTTAAAATAGCCAGCTTGTTTACAGATGTATACAGATTACATGAGCTGTATGTTATAAAGCATCTTTTCTAAAGGGCTTCTGCATTTATTTATTCCCAGTGCACTCAACATGGCCCTGATCACCTACCGGTAATTCTGCCAATGTGGCACTAAAATTGCCCTTCACATACCCAAGCACACGCTGCATTCAGACCTTTACTCCATCTGAAAGGTAGAATTCAAACCCCAGCATCGGCTAATCTGATCTGGGTGGCTAGTAAGGAGGCACCACTGCTGTGATTTTCTTTGTATGATTTAACCTCTGTGCAGTGTCCTAAAAGCTTTCATGTTCAGTATGCCCCCGAGACCCTCGCCCATATACCAGTTAGAACTCGCGCTGCTTGAGTCGCTGTTTTAGAAACTGGCAGCGTTGGCAGCTGTCGAAGCATAAAAACAGCCCGATTTCCTGCTAAGTCTGCAGTACTGGAATACCCTTTCATTGTGTGAGAGCTATCATAGTGCCTCTTATCACAGTGAAGCATATTTGTTGTTGTTTTGAAAACTAGATGTGTGGCTCCTTGCTGTGTTGCGGCTCCCTCCCCTTCCTTAAAAGCAATTCTCGAGCACGTCCCTATCTACCCGCAGCACCTGAGCAGTGATGGGATTTTTTTCCTACATTTCTCTGCGTACTGTTAAAGATTGGAGCTTTTTCAGCATGGTGCTGTACCCTGCTGTTGTGTTTTTTCAGTTCATTTTACCGCATCCTTGCCATTTATTAGTGTAAATCAGGGCTAAATAAAAATACTTGTGCAGCACATCTGATATGTGCAGCACAGATGAATATAACGTGCTCTGAATGGACTTTAGCGGTTTGCCCATAGTTCAGCCTTAACTTTAATCTGAGGCACAAGGAAGTTTTTGCCATATCTCAATGTAAAGTACAGAACACCTTAAACTGTAATCAATAATATAGATTTTAGTTTTTAAAGTCCCCACTGCTGCTATCTTTGAGCTATGATTCCCGTCTGAACGTTACATGACAAGTGGATCCACAAAAATGTTTGTCTGCAAGAGCTTGAATATATTTTAGCTTGATTGGAGTTTTTTTTTCTTTCCAAGCAGCGGTTATTGTTGCCATATTGATTTGTTCTCATTAGATGGGTGGAAAGTCAGCATTTCT
Organism: Pyxicephalus adspersus; assembly: GCF_032062135.1. Lineage (NCBI taxonomy): Eukaryota > Metazoa > Chordata > Amphibia > Anura > Pyxicephalidae > Pyxicephalus > Pyxicephalus adspersus. Next base: position 40,770,794 of record NC_092868.1, on the reverse strand, counting down.
GCAAGTTACCACTATCTGTGTTCTTTGCACTTCTGATGGCAGATAATGGCAGATAATGACAGGAATGAAGATGCCTCATAGTTGTCAGAATGTATTTTACAGAACTAATTCTATAGCATCCAGTGTTCTCTAAAATATAAATCTAGGTTTAGGGAATGTTTGTATGATGACTTGACATGGCACCTCCTCATTGCTTTTATTCTATAATGTTGCCTTGAAAACGAACCCCTAAAGCAGACTTAAACCTTCGTGCTAACATAAGCTGTTTTATAGATCTCCTGCTGCTTTATCGCTAGTCTAATCGCAAAGCTGCCTAATACCTACCAGCACCCCTGGGCTCTGTTCATCTACTGACATTGGAGCAGAGCTAAGACACCTGGCTGCTGTGTAATTGCAGAATCTGGGCTTGGCCAGAGGTCCTGATGACCGGTTCTGCATAAAAACAACTTCACAATGCCAATGTTACCTCTTCTATCACCTGTGTGCTGTTGCTAATGGAATAAGGCAGCATGGATCCTCATATAGGAAAACTGAAGACGAAATTTGTGATAGTGTACAGTAAAGTTTAGGTTAAAGTCCGCAACAAACTCATCCCCCCTATTGTGTGTTACTTCCCCCACCTCCTAGATTGTAAGCTCTTCAAGGCCGGGTCCTCTCCTCCTCCTGTGTCTGTTTGTATCTGTCTGTCTGCATAATATGTTGGTGCTAAATAAATCCTGTTTAATAATAATAATCTTCTCATCCGCCTTATCTAGGGAGATGGAACTACAGATTTCATTATAAACTTTTGCTACCTGTCCTAAATATTAACATATTGGAAAGGAAAAACAAAATTACTGCTCACCCTTTACAAAGCCCATGTATATCTATATAGCTTGGGTTTTATGAAGTAGCACAACTCGCCATGGTTGCAGCTGTGATATCTTTTTCTGATATACCCCCTTCTTTTTTGTATCAGACTTCAGTTTATAAATTTGCAGCTTTCCAGCAAGGCCCAGTCTATTCACCTGACATATTAGTGGCCTACAGTTTGAAGCACTGGAAAATGTTGAGAAATACCCCTGACGACGAACACAGGCTGTTCTTGAGCTGCTGCACCCTTTTATGTTGGGGAAAAAAGGAAATGCTCATTTTATAGTGAGTGATAAGAACATTCAATAGAGCGTATATTACTTTATGAGCATTGGAGCACATTTTGCACTAGTTGCAAACATGGACTATTAATATTGTTATTATAGCGCCAACATAATATGCAGCACTGTACAATAAATAGAGGTTACAAATGACAGATACAGACAAGTGACACAGGAGGAGGAGAGGACCCTGTCCCGAAGAGCTTACAATTTTAGGATGTGAGGATTGTAAAATAACACATATACAGCTGTAGATGAACACACATATTCCTATGTCTGTGAATATCCTCATATTGGAATTGCCTTCATAACTGCAATGTGTTTTCATTACAAGTCTATTCTGCGGCTGAATTAACCGCTCCATTGTATAATCATGAGAAGCTGCATGCTCGGGGCCCCCCTGTGGAGGGATGTGGGATAACACCGCTGTTTTCCAAGTGCAGGTCAACACAAAGCGTCTCATTCATCTAAGCAAATGACTCATGTGCTGCTGACCTGCTTCACAGTGCCAACCATAAGCTGCTTGGCCTCCTATAGTGATGACTCTGCATCTCATCATTGTGTTGATGGGCTTGAACAGCTGTGTGTGTGTGTGTACTTGTGCGTTTGTTCTTACTGTTTACCCATGCCTTCATCATCTTAATGTTAACACTATTAATTAATGATGAATCGGTTTCTCTCATCAACAAGCAAAAGCACCTGTAGTGGTTGGGGATAGTGTATGTGGCTCAGTTCTGGGTTTTGTTTTCTTTATCCCATCACTTTTTTTTTTTTAATCTGTTTTTATTAGCAAGAGGTTCTGGGGGATATAATGCCAGATCAAGCTGTTTGGTTAACATTGGCTTCTTCTGGTAACTGTGCCCCCCTTCCATTGCCTGAAAGGGTGAAGAGGTTAATTGCTCACCACAACACCACAATCATACAAGTGTTCACAAAAACCAGTGACGGATGTAAATGGCACTGTGTATGTTGGACAGTGGCATCTGTTTCCCATAAATAAGTATGACATTGTAGACCAAACACAATCACACTCTGTAGAATAGAAGCTTCCTTCTCTGTTGCCATCTTTCAGTAGAAGGATCTTTTGGATGGTCTAGTTATTGATGATGATCTGTGGTCGCACACACACTTGTGTTTCCTACTTTGGGAATATTTTTTCATTTTCATCTAAAAAATGCCCACATAACTCGGTCATAAATATTCATACGAGTTTTTGGCATGAAATAAGTCTTGCGCTTTGAAAACCCTCTAAAACTTGAGAAATGTTGGCAGTCTTTTTCACAAATATGCTCAATAGAGTCTTTGTGTGTGTTTTTCACATCATTTTTTAAACATTTAATAAAGCAATATGACAAGATGAAACAAAACCTGCTTGTTGTCATATTCCAAGAAAAACCCCAATGTCACTGATCTGTGAACGCCACGTTCCCACATCTACGGCGCGGGAAAGACGGTGAAATCTTGAATAGAAAAAGAGCAAGGCGAGTGCTGAAATCCAAGACAAGCTGTCGCTGTAAAACATTCAGATCTTGTTATTAAGAAGAGGGAGGGAAAAAAAAGATAAATCTGAAAAAGACCAGAGGGAGAAACATAGCCAAGAAAATGGTATTTGGATGAACACGTCTTATTGAGCTGCCTCCTTTGCAGGCAGATCAGTCATCAAAGCGGTGAAGAAATCTGTTCCCTTGCTATTAATGAGATTAACTCCCTGTGTGTTGTGTAGCTGGGCTATGGAGGAAGCAGAAGCATAGAACAAATTGGCTTCTGTTTCTGATAATGTAACAAATGACTTCCCTTATTCAGCCTGTTTTATTGCAAACATTACAGCAAGACTGCTGTGTACCAGCAGCTCCCCAGCCACCTGAAGGCTAATCAGTACTGGAAGTGCTTGGGAGGGGACGATCATTGAATGTTAGGGTGAATGTATCTGATTTGCCACAACACCCCCACCCAACACAACAAAGCAATCTGTTCCTTCATGTTGTCCATTCACCCGTGTCTGAATATTTACCACTCTGTCTTGTTTCGTTGAGATACATATTTCTTATCAATTTCAATGTTTACAGTGAAATTATACAGCAGTGGTGGGTGTGCAATAAAATCGCCTTCTATGGCTCTCTATATCGTCTGTCTCCATCGCATGTATAAACACACCACTGAACTAGTCCTTCATATACACAGGGCCACAGGTAACTGATACAGGTAAGCTGCAGATTTTTGCTTCGTCAACACAAGTCATTTAAGTGCAGTTTTGACAAATGGTTGTTGCATGAATCATGCAGCTATTTTTTTTAGATTCCTCCTCTCGGCACATCAGAGAAATCATTTACATATGACGGTGTTCATGTTGTGTACCTTCACAGATTCAGTGTTAGCCAAAATATTGCTTCATTTAAATATGCCTTGAAAGCTGTGTTAGTGTTCTGGCATTTCCCCCCAGAATGCTTTATAATAAGGAACAGGTAAATAAAGTTTTAAACTGTGATTTAGAGCGGAGGTGATATAGCAACAAGGAGATGTAGACATGGCGGGCACAAAGCTTTTTGTTGAGCACTTGTAAGCACTGCCTGCAGTGTTCATGAACAGCCTGGCTTGATTGGTAGATAGAGAGTAGGGTCCTAACTGAGGTCTCATGTGTTTAGAGTTGCCGAGCCTGGTTTGTAAACGGACGGTTAGTGAGAGAACATGAAGAACGGCTTCGTGGCAATAAGTATGTTAAATTCAAACAATGTATTGTAAGTCTGTGCAACATACAAAGTACAGAAGTTAAACTTCACCAAAGATATTTACAATGATCAATATTCAATCAATGCTCAAACCCTGACGCGTTTCACATTGATTGAATATTGATTATTGTAAATGTTTTATTTCAAATATCTTTGGTGAACTGAACTGTATGTTGCACAAACTATAAATACATTGTTTGAATTTAACATACTTATTGCAACAAAGAGCCGTTCTTTGTTCTCACTAATTTTTTTGGCCACTAATATTGGCTAGATGCAATTATTCTACCATAGGGACCCAGCCACAGACTCTGATGCCTTAGGGCCCTCGCTTGGTGCCAGCATATAGGATCACTTTGTACCAATAAAACAAATATTATTCCTCCTTGCAATATAAATCTGCCATAATGGACAACTGTTATCAGGTTTTGGACAAATGTAACCTTATAATTCATGTCTTTTTGTAAATAACCCCATACAGTGGTTGGGCTAGACAAGACTCTGGCTGCACTCCAACTCTGTAGGTTATGCAAATACATAGGAAAATATAAAATACACATGGTTGAATATGAGACTATTTATACGATAATGTGAGGCCTCAGACACTTGTGTATTGACCTATACTGCCTTTGTTGTGGGGTTGCTGCCAATGAGTTGGCGCCCAGCGTTTTATGTTGGACAGCTCCTGGTAGCTGTGACGCCAAGTGTTAACAGCTGAATTATTGCAGAGTAAATTAAGGTTTTTTGCAGCCTGTCACGCTACCCAGTGCTTTCTCTTCACCTCCAGTGTGTAGTTTATGCAAGTGATTTACATATAAATTCTTTCTCCTTCGCCATTAATACAAAACTACTACTTCAGCAGCCGACACTAACTGCCCATCATTCCAATTCCCCACACAGCAATCTGCATGCTTTCTATTGCAGCCCAAACCCTCGTTTACTGGCTCTGCTGCTGAAGCTCTAAATTGTGCTCCGATCCTTTCCACTAGATCTGTTTTTTTTATTTTTCTAAATTAGATCGTGAGGGTTGTGCAGTTCAGGAAATTATTTCAATCAAGTGGCATCTGTTTCACATTGCTTGATATAATGAATTAAAAAGTGATATATCTTTAAGAGAAGTTGTAACTGCAGATGGATCCAGCATAAAATAATACATGGTAATCATTATTAGGGTTTTAGCTTGTTTAGTGTGGGTGTGTTTATATTGCTGTGTGCACGCTCCCCAGGGTCAGCTTTTACCAACAGAAGACATATAGGAAGTGATTGCTGTCACTAAAATGGGTCGAATCATGTAGCAATTGTTCCTTAGATGGGAATATTGGGAATATTGGTTGGATGGTTCATAGAGTTGAATGAACATGTGTCCGAGCTGGTAAAGCTTTTTTTTGTGTCTGCATGCAGGGCCATAATCGGCTGCTGATCAGTTAATTGTATGAAACAAACTGCCCTATAAAAGGCAACTCTATATTAAACACAACAGTTGGGTGTAATTGTTGTCCCGAGACCATGAGGATGGAAATATGACTGCCGCAGGTTCACAGGCTGTCTTGGCCTCGCTATCTAGTTACAGATGTAAAAAACTATGCGGGGATAAATTTAATTATTTCTTAACCTCAAATTGGAAATGGTGCATAGAAGCAAAGTGGCGGACTGGTTTCATTGGCCACATGTTCTCCTAAACTGCATTGCAGCTATTGTTAGTAAATTCAGTCAGTGAGACCAATAGTCGGATGTGGCCACGTGACAGCCAAAGTATGAAGGACAGTTAATTATTAATAAACCAGATTTATATAGCGCCAACATATTACGCAGCGCTGTACAATAAATAGGGGTTGCAAATGACAGAGGAGGAGGGGAAGACCCTGTTACATTGAGCTTACAATCTAAGAGAATCTGGAGTACATTCCCAGTGTCCGGTATCGGCCCTCTTTTTTCTTTGTGCTCTCCATAATATGGATGGCTGCTCTGTGTGGTCCCATTCTGCCCTTACAATGACTGAGCTTTTGTGGGGTGATGCCAGGACCCTAATAAGCACCTCCCTGGTATTTATATTAAAAAGCTTGGAATGTTTAAAGGCTTCCTAAGGACATAGAAAATCTGCCCGCTGCTTCAGCAGCCTACTTTTCCACCTCTTTTATTTTGTTTCTGTGGGCGAGAGGGAGATACTTTCTCTGCTTGTGTTTGGTAATTAGATTTAAACCATGTAGCACAACTGACATTTCATGCCAAATGTCAAGCGCCGTGAACAGTTCCCCCTCTCCATTACAGATTGCCTTTTCTGTAGGTTTAAAGCAGGAAACCTTAATGGAAAGTAATTACCACAGCACATACTCGATGATTAGTTAAATGCATCGGTAATGCCCTGAGTTGTTGGGTAACGGCTTGCTGCCTGAATGCAGTGGTGTAGAGCTGGTTTGATTTACAGTATGCCTGTGGTAACCAGAGCAGGAAGAAAAATGCTTTTTAAAAGCTCTGGTGTAACGCTTCGGGCCAAAACACATTGGAATAGCGGTACTGAGCGCACATTCTTCTCTATATATGTATAACTGCAAAAGGTTTTAACAGTTTGTGCCAGCACAGTATTAAGCAACAAAGTCGGTGTGTGGCACAGATTTGTTTTTGTGTAAGGCCAAAAAAATGCAAGTTAGCGTATATGTAATTTTGTGTATATTTAAATCATGTGAATATTTTAACATGATTATTTCAATCTATCTCTAGGCAATAGATATAAGTAACAGTAGATACTATATTATATTAATAATACACAGTATTTATATACCGCCAATATAACACAGCGCTTTACAAAGTCCATAGTCATGTCACTAGCTGTCCCTCAAAGAGACGCACAATCTAATGTCTGTTTTGCTAATGATGTTTCACCTGCCAAAGACATTTGTGAGCCTTATCAGTCCGGCTTGTAATTAAGTTTAACCCTGCTTTGGTAGTTTTACTATAAATGATGCAGGAAGAAGGCGAAACAGAAGCAACCTTGTACTATCCCCTTATTTATCATTCTAGATTGTCTGTGAAATTTGGTTGCAGTCAATTATGTAGTACAGTAGTTAGGCTAAATTAATGCAGAAGGAAAAAAGTGTGGGTGGTTTTGTGTCATATTTGTTACTTCTATGTAACATAAATGGCACCTATGGCACACACCTACCTTTTTAATCAGAGACCTGCAGTAATGATTTGTTCAAGATGCGAGCCACCATCTTTCCAGGTCTTTGCCATCTTACATCTTCCTAGTACACTGTGATCCTCTTTAGCCACTGAGCAGCCATGGATAATAAAACTCCTGAGCATACGTATCCTTGTTTCTAGATCTATTCTCGGCAGAGCCCGGCACTAAATTGCATGGTGGCACCTGCAGTGAAAACCAAGTACAAAGCCAGACTTTTTGATTGGGGAGTTTGCTTTAAGGAAGCTTTTTTTTATTTTTTTTATTGCTGACGATATGTTACAAATCTTTTTCACTTATTGCCTGGAAATATATACATTGCTCTCCCCAGCTCCCTTTTAGCCAGGTGCACCCCCCAGCTGTTTCAGTAACAACCCAGCTGTTTTTGTATGGCTACTGAAAAGTTGGGTCGCAATACAGGAGCCACCACCCGCTTACAGCGTCTTCCTACCCAGCCTAAAAACATTTCTGGGGAGAAAATGGATATGAATATGAGATGATCATCTTAGATCTGGTTGGAATCCTCTTCAGGCAATCATTTCCTAGGGAAGTAATAACAGACTATCTTCGTAAGCTTGAGTTTGCTTTTGGAACAAGGCTGTTATAATGCTAAATTGGGGCTGTGTTTACTTGCATACAGTAAACTATGTGATATTGGACCACACTGACCTATAGACCACCATCCTCTCCTCAGCCTCCGTTATCAGCTAATAGCATAAAGCGGTATTCAGGGGAAAAGAAAAGGTGTTATAGTATAATTTAGTCATGCTTTTATTCCAGGGCAAGTAAACCTAAATTTTGATTTGAAATATGAAATGGTAGTAAGTAAAAAAAATAAAAAGGTCCAAGGAGCTTATCGAGACTTCATGTATTTGTAATATAACTTGGATCCTGAAGAAAGTGTTTTTCTTACACGGCTGGCTTCCTGCCAGATATACAGCTAAAGAATTTAAAGTCTTTCTTACCAAAACATATCTGACTGTAATGGGAAGTCTTATATGCAGCAACTTTCAATCACAAACTCTTTCCAATAAAATTGAGTTTTCAGTGTGCCAGATGTGCTGAACTTTATTCATGTTAGGACCACAGATGATAGTTTGCCATTTAGGTGAGACCTCAAAATTAGATTTTTATGATAAACTAGTTTGCAATGTCTAATTAAAGGGATGGGTCTGACAAACTGCACACATTAGGATGTGGCATGCCAATACTCCACTTATGTTTCTAAAGCCCATTGCTTTGTCACCATAACCTGTACAGTAAACATACATTTTTATACAGCTGATTTATGGTAATTACCAAAGGCTTTATTTCTAATAAATTTCCATAGTTTTTCACATGTAAGAAACTCAATTAAAGGTTGAAGTGGGAGCATTGTGCTCCATTGAGGCTTTTCACCTCAACACAGTAACAAGAGCAACAACTTCAGGGTTGAGCCATTATTCAGGGCCAAAAAAATCCCAGGAGCCTGAGAACTAATGCCTCACTGCTTGGTTCACCTCACAATAAACTTTTACCAGTGCTGCTAAGTATCTGCTGGCTATCATTATTTACATTACACCACCTTTCTTCACTGATCTGCATTATATTGTCTTGTATATAAAAATGGATGATGCGCAACTTGTTTCATATACCTTGTATAAATATTTTGTTATGGCACAGAATACAAAGTTAGCAATGTGTACCAATATATGCATCGGTTTGCGTTCTGTTGCTAAAGGCTGATCCCTACAGCTAGTTACTGACGTTAGATTTTAAATGCCTCAGAGCAAAAGTTCCATTTTTGATGGCAAATTTACATCTCCACATGAAAACAAGTTATTAGCGGTTATGAAGCACCTGGCTGTGTTGGTGCCAGTGGGAATTGTAGTGTCATCTTCAGTATAGAATCTAATAAGAGGTGCTCGGCAATGTGCAAGGGAGCTTTGTTGGTTAGTCTATGCTTTCTGGAGCATTATACTTCTGAGAATTCAAGTATTGTTTAACAAATAGAATTTACAAGGTTTTCTGCATAGTGTTGATCACGAAGGGCCAGCTTGTCACTACCCAAATAATGCTGAGGGATTATCATCTACGTTCATTCACATCACATACTTTTGAGATTCGCTGTCTGCTGGTGGCTCATCAACCAAACCTAGCCAATAATGTTCACTTTGTGGCCTTCATTTACTCTATTTTATGGCTGCATTATCTTACACCATCTGTTCAAATATGTATTTATAATAAACATATTATCCTTATACATAATCAGCTGCAATAACATTTTTTCAGCTTGCTTCATTTTGGGTCTTAATGTTTAGCTTTATGATAGACCATCCCTTCTTTCGGTATTAGGTTTCAGTAGATTTGAGGAAATGTTTAATGTACATTTATGATGATAGTGATAAGAATGATTGAAATGGTATGCTGAAAATAATCTATTCCCATGAAAGTCTGTGGTAAGAATAAACTTTGGGATATATGAGGGTGTTACAAAATGCTAGGCTTTTAGGACCTAGTTTCCAACACAAGTACTGCTTTCATAATGTAACTTGTTTCACGTCGTTACCTGGCACACAGTTTGTGGCAAGAATTGTCAAGAAATGTTATAGAAGGTAGTTCCAGTGGTGTGTTAGCTTTGGGGTGTCAGGGTTTTCATAGGCCATTGACTCTCCACCCTGACTTTGTAGTGAGTTACTATTTTCAGTGATTAGGTGGAACCTCTATATTTGCTTCACTTTTTGTTAGGTATGAATATCTAGGCTGATAATGAACAAAAAACTTGCTTGTGTACAGTGCTCATTGTCCATTGTCCGAATGACTGTCCTGGTGGATCCATGGACGACGAATGATGGTAATGCAAGTGAAGAGAGAGAGCGCAGCAGGGTGTCACTCCATCGTTCTCCCCCTCTCCATAGAGTAGAACGGCGCTGTATGTACAGAACTCGTTCATGCATCGTGCAGTCGTTTGACGTTGGAAAGGATCCTGAATGATTGCACTGTGTACTTAGCCTTTGGTAACCAAGTTCAGGGCTGTTGGCAGTTTACCTTTATGTACTATCACTTGACAACTTAAAAACTTGGGCCCACTAGTTGTCTTTTGATTCTTGTCCACCCACCGCCAGCCTTAAATTCAATTTTGACTGAAATTTTCTGAAAGAACTCTGTTCTGATGTTTGGAAAGGTGGTATAAAACCCACCACACTGAACTTCCTGAGAGCAGAATTTCCCTCTGTTCTTAAAGTTCAGATCCAACCATATTTAATCTAGGAACATTCTATTCTCACCAGTGCTCAGACTCCATTAAACATGTTGATCGATTGTACAAACCCTAACCAAGCCTCCTCATTTCCTAGTTTCCATTACAGCCCTCCATCAAGCTGCTGTTTCTTTGTGATCAGGCGTGTCCACCCGAGATAAGCCATCAAAGCATGTTCCTAATGGAAAAACCTCTCCTGGTTGGAATGATCATTATACCGCACAGGATATGGGATTTGGTTCTCATTTACAATAGATCCTAATATGACAAATAACGCACTGCCTACATTGACAATAAATCGTATTCTTTCTCTGATTGTGCCAAACGGTCTAAAGAGGTTAAATCTAATTTGTTACTGCTCCGCATTTCTCTAATTGCTTATTTAAAGGGAAATAACTTAGTTTTTTAAAGATATCTATGTATATTTAACAAATGTTTCCATCTACATTAAATAAATTTTATATACAATAAGGCAACCATTTTGCTTATTTAAGGTTGCCTTTGATTCCTGCATATAAGTGCATTGGTGCTAGTCCATCGGTGTGGGAAAATGGGCTTTTCATTGGGCAGACAGTGCTTTTCTCAGCATTCTTTAGAAGAAAATTGCCTTGAAATTAACATGGAGGTGCTGCCACTGCTGACCAGTTCTGAAAATGCTTTTTGAAACTTTTAAGTCTTAGGGGAACAAAAAAAATCCCTTACAATATTAGGCAGGTAGTTTTGGGCTCAGCACCGTGCGCGTATATATAAATACACACAACCACATTCCTTTCCACGAGCCGATAATAATGTGTACAGAAAAAGGTTTGTGTTTAAATTGGCTTTCATATCCTCCATTCTATTCTATTGTGGTAACGGTAGTGTGATTTGGGTGTTAAATACCATCAAAGCGCTAATGAGTTGCAGTTGTGTCACTAATAGTGTTAAAGACCTTAACTAAAGGGAGTACCTAAGATTGCACTGCATAGAGGTTTTATTCCTCACAATATTTAAACTTAAGTCCTTTAAAACAAATATTTATGTAAATACCAATATATTTTCTTACCCAACTTTGTGAGTGTGACCTGCTGGATGGGACACAAGTGACCACTGCCTCTCCTTTGGTTCCACATAATGATGTTAAACTGTGCTGAATGACAGTCTGTGAAGGGCCGAGGCTGTCACTTTTGTTCACATCAGGATGGGTGTTTTCCAGCACACAGCTATACGAAGCTGAGTTTATAAATGGGAAAAGTAATGAGGCATTTTAAAACCTCTCTTTCAGAATATCTGCTGGACAGCTGTGGCCCGCACAATGATGGTGGTTTTATTCTCTGAGGATTTGGTAACCACTGTTCACTATTTATATAAAATTTCTGTAATTTGCCATAGCTGCTACCTGATGTGGAAAAACTCTTGATTATTCAGCATGTTATAAGGTCTCATCTGGTTTGCTGCATATATCATACTTTTGTAAATCGGACATGCCAATTGCTATGGATGTGCCAGCCTGGGGAGGGTTGTGGGTTTGCCGTTGAGAGGTCGTACAAATGAAGCGGTGAATGTAGCTAAATATGGGCCCATGTGTACAACTGACATAGGCCTCTGTTGGCTAAGGAGGTTCTTTGGCCTTTGTGCAGTTTCAATAATTAAAATGTTTTTACATACCAGACAGATAAACTACAAATCATTACTAGGTGCCTCTAGTGCTTAATTATAAGCAATTGTTCACAAATATCCAACTGGACATTCAATAAGAGTTGGGGAAATTGTGCAATGTCAGCCAGATGGCTAGCATTTAGGAGCTCATCTGCAATGCATGAGCATGATCCAGAAAGTTTGAATGGCTTTATTAAGTACCCCATACATGTCACCAAGGGCCACAGCATTTTACCTGCCTGTCCATAACAGCATTGCAATTCTTACAGGGCATTCCATGTCCTCATTGATTAACCTTGACAGGTGGAAAATGGTCAAGACTGGATGTTTTGGTGGATATTTAGTCATCCAGGCCGGTGGAGGGTATCCTTAGTGAAAACTAACCAGTAGTCTGCTTATAATTTATTTGCTTGCTAGAGCATTATGAGAGCAGTGGGAAAATACAGAAATGACTTCAATTCATTCTTGTCTTTGTTCTTTTAGCACTCTGCTGGATAAGGAATATAAAATCTACACTTTAACTCTGCAGGAACAGGTTGAGTCTTTGTAAGTAGCAGAGACCGGTGTATTCATTTTTTAGACTAATGGGAAACTTGAGGTTTCTGTAATTTATTCTGGTGGGCAGGAACATTGATGTTTAATACAAAATATATATGATAAGCCTTAAGTGTGTTGGGAATGCATGAGACATTTCTCCTACAATGAACTCAGGACAGACCACTGTATATATTTATAAACTATCAACCCGAATTCTCTGCCAGGATGCTGGTGTATCTCTCCAGTCCCGGCCAGCCGACCGTAAATGTGCTCAAGTTCAGACTCACCTTCCCTGCCTCCCGCTGATGGATTGCTGACCTATAAAATGGGCAGCTGATTTTGATCTTGAGAAAATTGAGCCCTGATAGGGAACTGTGGAAGAGTAATGAGTATTTCTTCAAAATAGTCTCTCGTACAGTTTGTGCACTCCGGCAACCAACGTTCCCCGCTGGGCACTTCAGTGATCTAATGTCTAGTTATGTCTCCTTAATAAATGATCCTGTTTGTGGTCAGGCACATAGGTTTATTTGTATTCTACGTCACTCGGCCTGTTGTTGCCTGACACATTTAGGAGACGGCAATGTATAGAGAGCTGGATATCGCCTGCACCTTGCCTTCCCACCAGCACCTGTGGCACAGCAATACTGCAGATCTGTCACAATCCCTCCTCATCAGCAGATCTGTGCACTGTATCTGAATTCATGGCTGTTCTGATCCAGTAGGCTGGAGAGCAGCTCAGTACTGCCTTCTAGTGTTCAGCTCCTATAAATTGCTGCTTGGTTAGAATTGTTAAGGAAAGCCACCATAGCTGCTAACAGCTTTTCGAGGAAAGTTTTGTAAAAGATTAAAGCTTCTTTTGTATGACACATGTAGATTGTATGATAGCCAGAATTCCTGCTAGCTATGTCCACACTTTTGAGTAATTTTTGTTGCTGTTATTGTATCCTTTTTGTAAGCATTGATAACCATTAGTGTTTTAAAACTTTGAGCATGTTTGCTTTTATCGCCAATATATTTTTAGTTTTGAATAAAGGGGTTAAAGCCACTGTCAGGGTTTTTGCTCCTAGGTGGAAGTGGGGGGGAAGGGTTCTATTACTTCCGGTTACTATTTCTTTTATACTAAACTACAACTATTGTTCGGTGATGAGGAAATCAAAATATCCTAATGATCCCTTTGTTTTCTTTACTACCACAGCCTGACACTAGTACTGTACTCTCAGATTCAGTAATATGTTGGTTGCACCCCATCCTTACCCTGTGATCACAGCTAATCTGCAGCCCACATTTCATTTCCTGATGGCCTATCTGTGATGACATTGGCTGCCTAGAGGTTTCACTGCAAGATTCCTTACTGTCAAATCTCACAGCCTTGTGTCACGCAAGCATCTCCGCGCTGTGTTTTTTCAACCAACGAAACGCTCAGCTGAGAAGAAAATCATAATCTATCTGAAACATTAAACATCTGTCCCACCGGAGCACTTATACTATAGCAATACAGCTCTATTCCTGTATGTTTATCTCAGTATGGTGATAGAACAGTCGTAGGGGAAAAAGTATCGGCTTTTATGTAGTTCTGGTATAGGCCTGATAATGTTAGGCTTATATATTTTTTTTTTCTAGTAAATCGGTCTGTAAGAATACTCTAGAAGCAGCAGGGAGCCCCAATCTATACCTATATATTTAGATTACACTTTGCTGTGTGCCATCCTGGAATAGCTTTAATAATAGAGACTGGACTTCCCTGACTTCTAGTCAAAGCCCCTTTTCTGCTGCTTGCACCGTTACTAATATAAGGAGCCACAATAGGTTTGGGTGCTGTCATTCTGCAAGATGGCTTTTGGACAGAGCATATTCCTGATGTAACACAATGAAACGGTCTGAGATGCACAGTAAAGAATTATTGGTTTACAAAGGAATTTCCAAATACTGATACCTACAGATGACTGACAGGTTCTCTTTAATTGCTAGCTGCTTGGAGTATGTAGTCATGTAAAAGGTGTTGTATGACACTAGTATGACACCTCACCCATGTTGTATGTTATCTGAGTTCTATTGATGCTGTGTGCTATTATAAAATATCAGCCATCCCTTTTTCTCTCTGGCCTGATGCTGCCACCTCCTGGCTGTTTGTGAAGATTGCACTCCGCCTACTAATGAGAGGGCTTGGAATGAAAGCCCCAGTGATAATTTTCCGCAGTCCTCCTCCTTTCTCCCTCGTTCACCCCTTGAAAGCCACAAGTAGGTGTTATGCAGGATTAAATGTTCGTGCAGGCTTACAGCTTACCAAAAAAAAAAAGAAAAAAAAAAGCCGTTGCGTAGCAGAAATTAAAATAAACTCTGTGTGGTTTGCCTCACTGTGAAAGAATGTTAATTTCCCTTTAGGCCATACTGAACTTCCTGCAGTATTTGGAATATGGGAAAAGTACACTGGCTTTTCAGTATGACTTACTCTTGTGTTACAGACTTGTAAAAAGAGATGTATGGAGACAAAGGGCTGTTTCAACAAAAGGAGTTTGTTTAAAGAACTTTGTGGGCAGCCCTCATCTATGCTTGTATAATGTTCTCCTAAATGTCTTTATTGCTGCAGAGCCCCGGCTTATATTTAGACATTTTGTTTCCAAACAATAATGTAAGCTATTAATATCCTTTCAGTGGGTGTAAATTTGGGGATATTGGGTAAAGTTTGCCATTTTATATAAATCCGTTTAACATCCTATGTGGTCATTACATAAGCAGGCTTTGCTTCCTGCTTATTGTATGGCTTAGTGGCTGCAAACTGATGTAGAATAGGTGTGGAAGAGTAAAGTAACCCATAAGGGTTTTTGACAGTTTCCAAGGCCAGCAGGTTTTGGGTTGATTAGTAGATTTTCTGAACCAGAGGTTGCTAATGGTTCCCTGAGCTATGAGCAACGTGTGATTCTCAGGTCTGATTAAGGGACACCCATGATCTTGGCTATCTGTAAGGGTGACATTCTTCTCACTCCCTTAGCCATGTACGAAGCATTTTGCTCACTGACTGCCACACGATAGTAATTGTAGCAGGGGTTCCCTGAATTCTAGAGAGTTACTAAATTAAGAGATGATCCAATCAATATAAGGTATCATAATTTTTTTAGAGGGGGGATAACGGCACTTAGACTGATTGGGAAATGTCTGATTGGTAATATTTCCCACCGTAGGAAAAATGTTCAGCGTCCCTCTAATGCCTTCAGCCTGGATACAAATGAACCGTGGCTGCATTTTTTACTTCCTTTTGAAAATTCTAGTTACTTAGCTTTATTAGTAAACAAATAAATGGCTGCTGTGCTTTAGTAATCGTAACACAATAAATGGATGTGTCAAAAAGTCAACTGCATAGTCCGATTAGAGTCTCCTTAGGGTACATTCAAGTGGAACTTGTTTTAATTAAACCTCATATATCTATGGTCTGATCATCTGTGTTTGGTGCCATCACACTGAGAATAATAGAGCTCTCCAAGGCCTTCTGAAAGAAGGTTGTGAAACGTTCAAATACAAGGAAAACGTTTCATAGCTTTCCAGTAACTTTTAATGTGTCCATGACTGACTTACCCAGCGAATGCAACCCAAGAGCTGATCGTTTGGGGCTTGGGGTGTCTAAGAACCCAACATTTCATTACTGGGTCTCATCTAGGCCCTGTTATTACGTGCACTGGAGGGGTGCAGAAAAAGCCTTTTTTCTCAGAAAGGAAATTAAGACCACAATTTTCTTTTGGAAAAATAGGCAAAGACTATGACGTCTATGCTGTAAACAAATGAGTTGTTTGGCACAAATGGCATACATTTTGAAAAAAGAACCCTATACCATGATGGAGGGTGGTAGAAACGTTATGGTTTGGAGTTGCTTTGCTGCTTTAGGGCCCTGGGCAGCTTGTAGTCAGTCAGCTGTATAAATTCTACAACATATCCAAATGTACGAACAAACATTGGAACACTGTATTTCTTTCTGAATGACATTTGGTCTTTGTCTTCTTTATTAGACATTTAGTGTTCTTAATAGTAGGCAACCTATTAATATGCTTACACAGCATAATGCACATCTTTGCAGATGTAAACCTTGCCTAAGGTGTTTCATAGTTGCAAACTTGCATAACTCCAAATGATTCTTTTACATTTTGCATCCTAAACAGCAGTGATTTATGAAAAGCTGTTCTAGATGAGTTGTGGATCAGCAGGAGTTGATGTGACACTCATTTGCATGATTTTCTTGTCTCTGGTCTTTATGGACCATTTGAAAACATTTTAATTGCCCTGAAAATTTCAAGTTCTGTTCCCACAGATCAGCACCAGTGCGACCTCTCTACAAAGGGAAGTAAAAATGTTTCTTTGCTGCAGCCCTTTAGATCATGTACTCGGGCAGGCAACAATTGGGAATAAAAAGCTGAAATGAGGGGGTGTAAAACCCTTTCCATAACATTTCGGTGCTTAGACATCCATATGACCTTGTTTGGCTTGTTGTTTTGTTAGGAGAAAACCTCTGCACATCTCTCCTCCTAGATTGCTTTGCAGTGGGGGGCTTATTTCACTCACTGTGCTGATGTTTTCAATTTAGGCTTCGCTTGGTCAGTTGTTTCAGAGAATGAGTGGACAGTTTTTGGAGGTTCTAAGTTTCTAAAGAAGATTTTAAAATTTGACACCCTCTAAAGCTATGGAAATCATTTTTATTTCTGTGGCCAATTCTCCTTTAAAAACTATCCACATATAACTAATGTAGCACAAGCGTTATTTCAGCTTTTGGAAGGGGGAGGGTAGAACAATCATCAGGTTTGATGTTTGTATCCCTATTGGGGGGATTTACCTCCACCACATTGCCAATAATTTCTGGAGACGGCTTTTTAACTCTCTAATTGTTATGTATTGACAATGTTTGCTGTTTGTATCTTGCTTACTAAAACAAACAAAAAAAGTTTTCCTGCTTCCAATTTTTGTATAGTTTCAATTTAATCAAATGTGGGACTTGCTAACCAAAAAAAAACTACACTTTATGACTTTGGAGAAATATATAACAGTGGGTCCAGATATAATTTATTCCTGGCAGAATACTCTAGGCCAGAGGTATTTGATTTTGCTGCCCTCCAAACAGGTTTATTATCTGTTTGTATTCTACCTTACTTGTTCTATAGTATGCTTCCAACCTTTTGATCTCTACATAAATGTGACTAATTTTTTTAATATTCCAGAGTAAACGAGACCATTTACTGATGAATGTGAAGTGGTACTACCGTCAGTCAGAGGTTCCAGATTCAGTTTACCAGCACCTGGTACAAGATCGGCACAATGAAAATGGTGAGTCCAGCTCCAAAAATATTTCTCTGCTTAACAGTAATAGGAAAAAAGCCTGGGAACTTAATATTGCTGTATTGTTTAAGTTTCATGAACACTCTTCTGTCATTCTCCCAGCAGTGCTATGTTATGCATCAATGACAATACTTTCCTTTTTATCTCCTGTGTAGATTCTGGCCGGGAGTTGGTCATCACAGATCCAGTCATTCGGAATCGAGAGCTCTTTATCTCAGATTACGTTGACACTTACCATGCGGCTGCTCTCAGGTAAATCTTCACGTTTAGGTGTTGAGCTCTATCAGTTTTTTGTTTCATTTTGTCCTATTAGTATGTTATATCCTTTCACTATCTGTCCCTGAGATGCAAAGGAAAGAAAACTCTACAAAGCATGAGTTTGTTTTAACCAGTTGTCACCAGAACAGTGTCCCCATTTAAAGATTACTCCTGTCCTCTACATCTGGTGCTAAAATTTGATTTCCAATTATTAAGCTTAGACAAACATAATTTGACTAGGATTTTAAGTCTCCCCTTCATAACTATGAAAAAATCCTAGACTAGACATATGTATAAATCTGGTCTTTTAATGTATGATTGTGAACCAGTAGCAGTTGTGTTGCCTCTTCAACGAATTAGTTAATTATTCACCATTATACAGACCTTAGCTGTGCCTAACATTCCTTGGTGTATGTAATGTTAGAAGTATCCTCCGTTCCATCTAATAAAGCTAGCCCAATTCTATATGTGTAAAGGTAACACAATGTGCTCCTAAGCCACATTCATAGGCTTTGTGGGGAAGTGGAAAGTTTATGGAAGGGACCTGGTCTATTTCAAATTGGAGTGAAAAGAGGTGAAGTTGAAATTATTTTCCTGGCACAGCTTTTCACTTGGCGGTCTGCGGTATGATTGCCGGCAGAACGTGAAACCGAGTAATCTGTTTGATAATAACGCTCAGATGGCGTTTAAGTAAAACCATCTGGAGACATTTGCTTTGTTCAGAGCCACATAACCAGAGCTGCTGATTTCAAGGCAAATTAGCTCCAACTTGCGCTTGGGGCGTCAGGAGCCAGAGACCAGAATGGATAATCTTTTACTTACAGCACAGCTTTACAGGAACCCCACACAGTCCTGCAGAGCCTGGAAATGGATGTCCTACCTGGACAGATCAGGATCTGGTATAGTACGTATGCAAGCAGGTTTAGGTGCTGTGGATCCTGGTATCTCTGGTTCTGTCACTGCCCGCTCAATAATTTACAGGATAATCCATTAAAAAAAAAAAGACTTTTAAAAATGAATGGGTTACAGCTGTATGTCAGGGCAGAGCCATGATGTGGACTTACGTCATTCTTTCTCAAGCAGTGGCTTGGCTCATCCACAACTGACATTCTGGTAAATGAGTGTTTTGTGGCTGCACATCTGCTGAGCCATTACAATGAAGAAAGCACCAGGATCAGCCGTGACATACAAAGATGGTCAGAAACACATTGGCAGGAAGGTTTACCTGCTAAAAGCATAAGAAGCCAAGAACTGCCCCTTCACCCATGATCCATGTATATGCAAAATATCATTTTGTGGTGGTTTTCCTCTTTATTAAATGGAAATTGAATTGTCTCTGTATACTTTTGGGCAGTGAGGGAAGGCAGAAGTAAACATGGCTGATATTTACTTAATTGCTTACTATGCTAATCCTGATTACAAAATCTATTCTTTCCTAGCAAATGTAATTCATATTCTTTCTACTAGCAAACATTAAGTAGAGCACAGGAATGATCAGGGGTGTGACAAAATTGGGCACATGTACAATATTATCAGTTCTTGCAGTGATCAGCGAAGCAACAGGTAATTCAAGGGACCCTATAAGAAACAATAACTGGCATCCACATGTTAGAAGGCCCTGTTAACCTTTAATATTGAAAACATTAATGCAGTCCCTGACCTGCTATTCATACAAGTTAAATCCAAAAAATACTGTACATGTATAAAAGAAAAGGGACGTGTGCCAATAATGAGTATTGTCTGTCAATCATTTGCCTTTGCTAAATTTGTATTTTTTTGACAGGGGCAAGTGCAACATTTCCCATTTCTCAGATATATTTGCTGCTCGGGAGTTCAAAGCCAGGATAGACTCCTTCTTCTACATCCTGGGGTACAATCCAGAGACCCGGTAAGTTCCTGTTTCACATCTTTTTTGCAATTCTTTATAGTGAAATGTTTCACATCACTTGGAAGTAAAAGGTACATAGTTTGAAGACACAGAATATGCTGTAGAATATACTTGGAATACAGTTGATTTTCCTATTTGGGAAGCACCGACCAAATATTGCACATTGTGTTTTCTTGTTTATAGTAAATTCCAGCTGTTTTGAGATCATTTCATTGCTCTTTTAACCTAGCAATGGCAATAGCCCTTCTGTTTTCTATTTCTCTCATCTGAGCTTACATGTTTATGGCCCGTACAAACTTGTGCTCTGTGTGTATGTGAACCCTGACAAGATGTATGGCTGTTAGCTCATTGTTTTCTCATGTGTAAGGTGTCATAGGACACAGTATCAGCAAATGTGTTGGGTATAAAGGCCACAAGAGTAATGGTACCTTTTGTGATCAGACTCCAAACACAGACTGTAGATGGTGTCATTTGTATTTCTAGTCTTGTATGCCCTTTAGCTTTTAAAGCCAATCTTTATTTTTCACAATAATACACGTACCACTAAGCCGTCATTACCTTGAACTGGCCGCAGGGGGCAGTGTTGTCTTGAAAGTTGAACATCTTCCATTCCTGCCCATGAAGTCAGAATTTCTGCTATCTAAAATAGTTTGCTTGCTTACGGCCATAGTTTGGGCTTGGTATGGATATTTGCAACATATTACATCTCACACTCCCAGATATTTCAAGTTTAATATTTAATTATTGAGTGTGATATTTGTTATTATTAATAATAATAAACAGGATTTATATAGCACCGACATATTATGCAGCGCTGTACAATAAATAGGAGTTTCAAATGACAGACCAATACAGACAGTGATACAGGAGGAGGAGGAGGTGTGTGTGTGTATGTATGTATATGTGTATACAACAAGGTGGCCTAACATTGGTCTGCTTTGATACTAATCCTGGTCCCTGAAATACTGCATGGTTCACTATTCTGTGAAAGCTTTTTAATGATCTTCCAGATAGGGTACAGCACTGCAGGCTGCTTAAAGTGGTGACTGAATTGTTGCAAATATTGCCCATGTTAGGGTATTTTGCATTTATCGATTGTGTTGAAGATGGCAAGTAATGGGTATTGTGATATCAATACATAAATCTGTAGCAGGAAAACCTGATCTGGTTATGTGACCTGTATGTTTGATGTGAAAGATGCATGGTTGCCCCTTTGCTCTAGCAGGACTTTATGGATTGCCCATCACTGCTTCTTTGTTATAATTTCTTTGCAAATTCCAGGCTATAAGAAACAACTTTTTTATGTTGTGTTCTAATCCTTCCCATAAAATATAATTCACTGACGGTATCTCTGTGAAGATGATTACAGCCCTGACCTCTGGATAGGGTAAGAATGACTCGTCTGGGATTGAATCTCCAGATGTGTACTGACAGCATCTGTCAGTGTACAGGCAATAAAGTTGATGGAAATGAGCTTGGAGTGTCGGGGATAATCTGAGGAAGTGACCCGCAATAGTTGCAACGCAAGTTGTGTGGTCACCCCTCTATCTGCCGTCATTGTAATCTCTAGCGCCTCTCCATCAGGTTTACTGCTCGTCACTTGGAATGGCTCCAGGCAGAGACATATTTCTAGGAGTTTAATGTAGAACTAAAGGCACAATTTATCTTTGAGTAGATTGCAGAGGTGTTTGAGGCTCCCAAAAAAAACAGGCAGAGGAACAGTTAGGGAGATTCACTCTAAATCACTAGGGATGAAAGTAAATTCACAATTTTAGTTACCACCAGAACAGGAATAGGAAGTGAAACCTTACAATGTGAACACTTGTTCTGTGATAATTTAGTAAGGAGTATACCCCTTTAAAAAATATTCTTACTTCCTGTTGAGTCTGCAGTACAGGAAGTAAAGGAAAATCTCTCTATGCCTCCAATGACAAAGGAGAGAATAAAAAAACCTTTATCCAAGATGAAAAACTGCCTTTAGATATACATTAATATAATCTTTCGTGCAACCCCATACCGGCAAACTGGCTGCTTGGAGACCCCAAGTATTCTCATTCAGACCTAATGTGTTTCTGTACTCGATGCATTATAATGTGGCTTTACCTGTGCTGGCATGTCCCATACATATAATAATAATATATTTAGCATTGCTAGGCCTATAATCTGCTTTTCAACACTTTATACAGCACCTTAAAGCAGACCTGTCCTGTTTTCTATATAACATGCAGCTCTGCGGGTCAATGTGAACAGCACCTATTGTGAAACATTACCATACGTTACACAAAGTAAAGTGCATCGTGTCACTGCAGGCCCCTAAATCAGGTTGTGGTTGCTTTCTAGCGAGGCATGCTGGCCCAGGTATTTCCCAGTACAGATTTTTATAGTACGGTTTTAAAAAATCTTTTCTGTATAGAAGTATGGAAGCCGCCATTGATGAGCATCTCTTAAAATGCTGCAGCTATAATGCTGATGATTCTGTGAGTATGTGGAATATCTGAGTGCAGATGAGGATTGACTTGGCAGCTTCTAAATCTCTTCCCTCAATATAATTCACTTTTTGTGGCTTAGAGTGGTCACCAAAAATTAATGGGGTCATCTGAGTGTATTAGTAAAGCCCTTTGTGTATAATGCATAGCACTGCTACCTACCTCTTTGTATACCTATACTGAATTATCATGGCCGGGTGATCCTTAATGCAGACAGTGGTGACATTGCTTCTCTCCATGTCATTAGACACCGCATGATGACTAATGTGGCCGCACTCACAGTATGTCCTCCACCATCAGAGGAAGTTTTGTGGCAGCACACTTATACCTTATACTTGGCCCAAGCTGTTGCTGTGCATTGCGTGCCTAATTTCCCAAATTACTTGTATATTTATACAGAAAAAAGTGCATTAATGTGTTGTGCTATTCATTCTTATGCTACCCAGCAGTGCCCCAATTTGAACCTGGGTTGGTATCATATGGTTTTGTTTATAACATGAACCTGATATCAGTGCTGACATGAGGAATGAACAGGTTTGTCAAGCTTTTGGAGATCAACAAAACTTTTATATTTATTTTAGTTGCTTTGTGAATGGTTTACTCTATAATGCTCCTTGTACCCTCACAGTACTGCAATGTATGGTAATGGTGTGATTGCAATATAAAGTTAAATACATTATATTTGCCTTATATTGACCCACAACTCGTATCAATGTAGGGTCACCTGTGCTGGGAAAACAAAGTCAGACATGTTTTTGCATTGATATTGCGTTTATTTTAAATTTACTTTTTCCATCAAATCGGCTAAACCTCCAATTTTTCAAAACCTCTATAGTTACGTAGTAAGTCAGGTTAAAAAAAAGACCAAGTTAAACCACCAGGGAAATAAACATATCCCAGCTATAAAACCCTATTGACATCCAGAGGAAGGCAAAAAAAATCCTGGTACAATTTAAACCAACAGGGGAACAAAATTCTTTTTGGATTCCATGAGGTAATCAGATGGTCCCTGGATCAACAGTCTGTTATTTTTTCTTTAAAATGGAAAGGGACCTTTCTAACCTTATAAAGCCATTAGGTCCTATAGCTTCTTCCCATCTTGGTTACTTGCTATTTTAGTGAACACATTTGTTAACACTACTTAATCCAGAATGTAGAAAAGTCTTGGAGCCATGGGTGTGATGAGGTTATGAGTTGGGAAGTCATTAGTAAAAGAATACAATCTGGCCCTGTCTATCCCCAGAGACCACCAAACTCCTTGTACACGCTCTTATCTCTCGTCTGGACTACTGTAACCTCCTCCTCTTTGGTATTCCACTAACCCGACTCTCTCCTCTACAATCTATTATGAATGCTGCAGCCAGACTCATCCATCCTTCCCTCCGCTCCTCTTCCGCTGCATCTCTTTGCAGTTCTCTTCTTTGGCTTCTATTTCACCTTAGAATCAAATTCAAGCTCCTGTGCTTTGCCTTCAAATCCCTCCACAGTTATTGTCCCACTTACCTTTCTGACCTGATAGATGACCTACTAATGACTTCCTTACTCATAACCTCATCACACACATGGCTCCAAGACTTTTCAATAGCTCCCCTG
Source organism: Pyxicephalus adspersus (assembly GCF_032062135.1). Classification (NCBI taxonomy): domain Eukaryota; kingdom Metazoa; phylum Chordata; class Amphibia; order Anura; family Pyxicephalidae; genus Pyxicephalus; species Pyxicephalus adspersus. The sequence goes on along the minus strand of NC_092868.1, from coordinate 40,746,803 downwards.
ACTCTCTGGAATGGTCTTCCTCAAACTTTGCGGCTTACGCCTACTTTCTGCTCATTTGAAAGGGAAATCAAAGCACATTTTTTCAAAGTTGCCTACCAGTCTTCTTTTTCTGTCTCTTTAACCCTCCATACTTACCATTCCACATCTCTCCTCCTATTGTGTGTGTCTTCCCCCACCTCCTAGATTGTAAGCTCTTCTGGGCAGGGTCCTCTCCTCCTCCTCTGTCATTTGCAACCACTAGTGTACAGCGCTGCGTAATATGTTGGCGCTATATATTTTGTGATGGGGCACACAAGCAGGGTGAGTGGGTTTGTTGTGGGGTGATTCTGCATGCATTGCCCAGGAATACAGGGTATAAAATCAGTGAGTGACCCCAATTTGTAGCAATGAACCCCCTCTGCTCTCTCATTGCATACTCAGCCAGTATGATGAGAATTGGGGAAATGGCTGTCAGTGATTTGCAGATGTCTTGCTATGAGAAGTGTTATAGGGCAGCGGTGTCAGCGCCCCCGGTACTCGCACACCCCCTCAGTGGGGCCCCGCTCCCCCCCCCCCCCTGTGGGCCCCCGCTCTCCCCCCGCACACCATAGCAGGGAGCGGTGCAGCCCAGGCGGCGGGGCTCTCCGCTTTATTTACGGAAACAGCGGGGCTGAGATTGATTGCGTTGTAGGAAGGTCTGTGTGTGAGAGCAGAAAGGAGGGGTGCAGGAGGAGGAAGGGGGGGGGAGTGGACGACAAACAAGCAGGAGGGGGTCACAGCACATGCTCAGTGCTTGTTAGTGTGAGGGGGGAAGTTTGCAGCGCTGTGAGGTCATAGCACAAGCTCAGTGAAAGCTCTGAGGTCTCTGGCTGCATGTGCCACCATTTTGAGTAGTTAGAGTGAAAATAGCGAGAGAGTTCTGCAGAGCCCCGTGCTAGGGATGGATGACCTGTTCAGCCCCTGCAGGTAGGAAGCCTCCCGCCGCTTCTGCCAGCCTGTCCAATGTTCCCCCCTTGCATGTCACCGCACAGCCCTGTCAGCCTTGCTTGCTGCAGCCGTTCTGCATGCTTACCTGTGCACGGTGTCAGGTACGTTCCGTGCTGTGTTCCGCTCCTTTCTTTTATCCTCCCCCGGCTTGTGCTATGTTAACTCTTTGTACGGCCCGGGCTCCTTCCGTATCGCCCGGCATGACAGCGGCTCCTCGCTCCAATGTTTGGGGCCTGCACTGAATGTTTAGGTTTTCGGGAAGGTTGGAGGAGGCCGCTGATTGGCTGCGTGCGTCGGTGGGCGGGGCTTGTCTTGATTGAGAAGTCAAAGTCCCTGGGGCTAATGATGTGAATTACTGGGATGATGTGCTGCAAGGGGGGCAAAGCAAATACCCCCCCAAATCTGGGTCCTCATCTCATTGCTGCATATTGTATACTTCATTCTCTCTTCAAATCACACATTTGTATCTGTTCCAAGATTTGATTTTTATTTGTTTATGATGTCATCAAATACCTTCACTGTATATATTGCAGGGTTCCTCCAGAGATTGGTAGGGCTTGAGAATGAGATATTTGGACCCCTCGGGTCAGTTTAATACACCCCAGTGATTTTTTTTGGTTCTCTGTAATGTTGAAATTCTTTCTTACTGGTCAGCAAAGTTTGAGACGTTCTTCCTACTGACCACCACACTAATAGGCTGTGAGCTGAGTTTTTTTATGTTTTTAATACATGAATAAGGAGTTGGACAACTTTTTATAATGTATTTTTTAGATTTTGTGCTGTCTGCCGTTATTTTGTTATTTTTGTTATAAATGGGGAGATGCCCCCGGTTCATGGTGAATGGGGTCACGTGTGGTTTTCATTCTTGGCTGCGTATAGCAAAGATTCGCAGTGATGTGAATTGAGAAAAATGTGTTGACGTGGTTTGTGTTTGGCCACATTTCAACCTCTTTCTGCTTTCACAAGTTATAGATTTTCTTCATATTAAACCTTAGTTTACCCCCACCTACCTGTACCCTGTGTGTTTGGTATTTATTTTCTTATGGATCAGACCTAGCGTGTCCCAGGTTCCCCTAGCATGCAGTGACTTTCCAGCTGTCATTTTGCATGCCATGTATAAAGCAGGATCGCGGTTGCTTTAGGCAGTGCGGTCACATCTGCTCAGGTACTTAGAAGGTCCGGCATGTCATTATACTGTCAACTTTTTTGGCATCTATTGCATACTTATTTCTCAGCTTGTACAGTTATTCACTTCATAGGGTGAATCTTTTTGTGCTGTGTCCTCCCACGATTAAGCAAGAAGTTAATTTATGAATGTTGCAGAGCTGAATTAGAGTCCTGGAAATCACATGATTGTTTGGACTGTAATCCTTTCCCAGAATCCAAGCCAGCCAAAAACTGTAGGCAGGGGAGACATGGCCGCCTCACAGCAATGTGGGGAATAGACGATTCTCTGGTGCTCAGCAGTATTGGAAGATAATGAGACATATTAAGGTTTATTAGTAGGGATTATCGTCTATACTATGTACATCTAACCAATTTAATATTTTTTAAAGAAAAATACAGGGGATTGGAAGGAAAACTTTGTCTGAATAAGGGGTCGCTGGAAGTGTCAGTGGATTCTTGGGATAAGGTGATAAACACCTGGGGCTAACAATTACAAAAGCATTACTTATTATTATTGCACGGTATTTATATTATGCAGCGCTGTACAAAGTCCATAGTCATGTCACCAGCTGTCCCTCAAAGGAGCTCACAATCCAATGTCCTTACCATAGTCATATGTTTTTAGTACAGCCTAAGGTCAATTTTGGGGAGGGAAGCCAATTAACCTCACTGCATGTTTATAGAATGTGGGAGGAAACCCACACAAACACGGGGAGAACCTGCAAACTCCATGCAGACAGAGTCCTGGCTGAGATTTGAACCTGGGACCCAGCATTGCAAAGGCCAAAGAGCTAACCACTGAGCCACCATGCTATTATTGTACTAATAAAGGAGGGTGCATTGACTATAAGTGCACAAGTCCAGTACAGTCATGCAACCCATAGAGACCAATCAACCTTTATCCTTCAGTGATGGCGTTGTTGCATGCATTGCACTTTCTCAGTTTTCTGTGCGAAGCCTCAATAAAAAGTTTCTCTTCTAGATGAGACATTTAAAGTTCTGTGTTTTTGCTGTGAGATTTGCTAATGTCTGCCCTTAATTATTGTATGACGATTTTTGAGAAGTGGTACCCTTGCAAAGCATTGCATGAGATATATATATATATATATATATTTTTTTTTTTTCTATGCAGAGATATAATTAAAGGCTCCTTATATTCAAAGCAGGCAGATAATTGTTTCTTGCTAAGTTTTGTAATCTCAGTAGTGAGGGGTGTGAAGTAAAGGAACGGTACGATGGGCATTATGCTTGGGCTGTTACCTGGGTGGGCGCACACCATTACATTATTGTATTGCCCCGGTGTAACTACTACCAGGGCTTGTACTGAATGTAGGTGGCCATTACAATGTCAGTATTCTGCCTGTGCATCAGTCTGCACCTGGCAGGTAACACATGAAGGTTATGTCGGTGCCAATCGAGGTAACGCTGGGTAGCTGGGTTAGCTGTTCTCTCTGTATTATCAGGGTCTCTACAACCTCCTCCTGCCATTTCACTTCCCCAGCTTCTCCCTGTCCGGCTCCTGTTTACCTCAGTGAGCACCGCGTTTCCATAGCAACCGGCATTTTTTCAAAGAGAAGATCTTGTCATTTTATGTAATTCGCTGCAGCTGAAGAGGGCCGAAATATTAAGTTGTTGCCATGGAAACGGCTTTGATAGATCAGTTTCTTTTGTGTCTTTCTGCTATTTTTCCCTATAGAAATGGAGTCCGGAGCCAAGAATTAACACCTTCTTCACAGGGAACAAACCTTTGTACCACCCGGATCACGGCACCGCACATGGCGCCCGTTATTCTTTGAAGTAGTGACAGGTGGCATTAAAGCCGCCGCATTGGCTGTGGGTAGCACGCCAACCTCGGTGGTGGGATGCATGTTATCTCCTGCAGAGACATGTAGTCTCCTCGTGTGACATCTCTGTTATCTGACTGGATGGTGGGAACAGCATGGGGCCTCAATGTGTACTCTGTGGTCTGCAGGTCAGACTTCATTATATTCCTGCAGTACACGCAGATAAATGTTGGTATGCAAGTGGAGGCAGCAAGGATTGTATGTTGTCCATAGCAACCTGATGCTACCCTTTTTGGGTAATACCACCCCCATTTCCCATTTTTCATTTGAGTTGATTGGGCTGCTATTATATCGGGCCTTGTTATCATTCACACTTCAATACAGGTACCTGGAATCAGACCAGGCCACCCAAATAACTTGCTTCACCATCCATGTCTGATATTCAGATGCCCTTCATTGGGGCTTTGCTATGTAATTGAAGAGAATGGCTTGCCCTTCACAAAGGTGGCCATGACCATTTGGCAGGTTCACCGGCTGTCCTTTAATGGTCTATTTTTTGTGATTTATAGCCTCTGCATACCTAGAACATCCAGATCTGCAATTTGGAAGATGCTCTGTCCCAGTCCTCCAGTCATCACAATTTGATTCGTCTTTTTTTTTTTTTTTTTTAATACATTATATTCAAGTGCTTTACTGTTCATATGCTGATCAACGTATGCCATCCTTTGTCAGGTGTCACTATATAAAGATAGTTATACTCTATACCTGTCAGTGATTTATTTTGGCTGATCCGTGTATATATTATAAAACTGAGCCATAGTACAGGTGCTCACAAGATCAACATGTCTAGACTATGTGATTGTTTTTATTTTTCCCCCAAAAAAAAAGTTTCTCTGTATAATTTTACCATCTATTATCTCAATATTTCTTAATATACTGTCTGCGTTAATGACTGCTAGCCAAATATCCACACTAATTAAAGCAATCTAGGAGACATCCTTTGGTGCGCAGGGTTGCCATTTGACACCCCAAATGCACTTTTCCAACACTCTGCAAATGAATGGGCTGCTCAACTGCAATGTACGTTAGGTCATGATTTTTTTGTTCCTTAGATAAGTTTTCAACTCAAAATTGTGGGTTTTCTCCTCTGTTTTAGTCCCAGTGACAGTCGGATTGTCAAAAAGCGTGATTCTAGAAGAGCTGCTCCTTAGTGTTTATACCTGTGCAGAGTGTTCAGAAGCCATTTGTGTTAGTGAAAAAGTCCTTTGCCTGGCATGCAAATCCTGTCCAGAAAGTTTACAATAACATATTTCTGTGTTTTCTGTACAGATAGGCATACATGTGCTATGTACAATCCCTAAAATATCAGCTTTCTGTATTGCACTTTGACAGCAAGTCGGTTACAAACTTTTGTCCCATATTTACAACAAAATTTGAAGGTGATTGATCATCAGCTTACACATGCTTTATAGTTAGGTGGTCTGTGTTTTGTTTTTCTTTTTTAAATGGTCGATTTAGGCTGCCAATTTGAACCACAGCCTATTAATTTCTGGAACCGAGAGACATATTCTGAGTGGCTGCTGGAGGCTGTTGTTATTCCTTTTAATAGGAATCAATAGGGCCAGTGCAAGATACATCAGCTTTTTTAGCTGTGGTAAGAATTTTTAGAATACTCAAACATTCCATTGTTTATTATTTAAAAAGAAGTCTACCCTGGTATCAAGTTATTTCTAATTGAATTTCCTTCTGCTAACTGTTGTATTGATTCCTGCTCTATTGTCAGTTCAATATCTTGATATCCTTGTCTAATGACTGTAATTTGTCTGTTACAGGAGGCTGAATAGCACCCAAGGGGAGATTCGTGTGGGCCCAAGTCACCAGGTACTTTTTATTTTCAACTCTTACCTTGAAACTCACATTCAGAAATATATCTTATAAGAGAACTGGCCCCAGCAGATCATGTCCTGTCTTAAGTGCTAAACTCATATCATATAGTAAATGTCAACTTAAAAAAACATGGGCAGCAAAAAAATAATCACTGGATTAGAAACGTTTGCTGTTTGTATTCCTATACCTCAGCGTAAAGTATAACTTTTAACAGAAACATTTGGGTCATTCTGTCCAACATAAATATACTCAAGCTTAAGGTATTGGGTTTAGACTAAACAAGTAAAACTGAATAACTGGATCCAGTTTGCCTTGAACTTCTAGAGATAATCATTATCGCCATGGCCACAAACATTATTTTATGGATGTCCTGGACTATTAGGCTGCAGAAGTTGCCCTGCTAATTGTGGGCGTAAAAACACTGCAAAAGGCTCTGATCCTCTGACTCATAATTGGCAGCATCCAGATAAATATTGCCTTTTTAAGTATGATTTGTATTGCATCCATAAGAAGTAATTACAGAGGCTGGAAACCATTCTCCGTGAAGTACTCTCCATTCTTACCGCTAATATCGCTGCAGATGACTGAAGCTACTAATTAGGTCTCCTGACACAGAGTAATATCTGTTTAATGACAGAATTTACTCCCCTGAGCTGCATAGCTTTTTGCATTTTTTATTTAGTTAAGCCTAGCCTGTCCTGCATTGTTAGTTCTGGCCACTATAAACTGTTGGATTAAAAAAATCCAGCTGACACCTGTGTCACTGGTCTTTTAATCCTAAAAGCCATACCTTTATAATGTAATTTAAAACTTTTAATTGTATTTAAGGGGGAAGCAGTGCCATCTACAGCACTGCAACACAGCCACCATGATGGCCATCACTGAAGTAGAATTGATTCACATAATGCGTTTAGTGTAAATTCAGACCTGGGATACAAAGTTTAAAACAGAGTAGATGGATAATGAAATTGGTTCAGCTGTTATAGGGATGAGGACGTTCATTTGTTCTACACAGTTTTCCATACAATTCTTTGCTAGAGGCTACCCTTGGCCTATAGAAGTTGGTGCTTATGGAATTCTTCTAGACTAGATTATGAAATGGATATGACTAATATAAGCAACTCATAGGCGTGATTTGCCAGATGGATATTCAGACCATTTAGGAAAGATCTTTCCATAAACACACTTGCTAAGATTTTCCAAGTTTGTGTTTTCATAATTGAATTCAAGAGATGGAGTTCAAAATGCTGTAGAAACAAACCAGGAAGCTTTATTTAGTTATAAATAGAATGCCAAGGCATATTTTGTGTAGCAGCAATTTAATCACTACATTATGCTCTCGGTCTCCTGGACATAGCTGGTGCAGTAGTAGCAGAAAAAAAATCTAAAATGTGAAAAATCCCTAAAAAGTAAAAAAAAAATACTTAAAAGGGCGCATAGAGCAATAAACAGTAGCACAGTGGGGGAAGACTTAGAACTGATTTTTAGTTTTAGGTTTTATCTGTGTCTGTGATGCCACTGGGGTGATTTCTTCCTTACATCCTGTTCTGGTGATACATCTCAACTTGCTCAAAAAAATAGCTTCCGATTTCTTTTTATTGGAAGCAAATTTGCCTCTGGCTCCTAAGCTGACATTTTCCGCTCTGGTTTGTAATTTTCCTCTATTCATTGTAGGCCAAGCTTCCTGATCTGCAGCCGTTCCCTTCACCTGATCGTGATCCTGTCACTCAGCATGAAGAACTGGTGTGGATGCCCGGTGTCAATGACTGCGACCTGCTGATGTACCTAAGGGCAGCCAGGTGAGTGGTGAATTTCCCACAATGGACAACCAGAGCTAATATTTCTGACCAGTGCAGACATAATTTATTTACAGTGGTTTTTGTGTTACAACAATGTGTCCTCCCATGTAATTGCGCAGGGAATATTTAAGGTGTAAGGTGATGTATGGTGACAAACCCACTGTTGTAACATCCAGGAGAAACGTGTTCTGAATTACTTTCTATGATGCCCTGTTAGCGAAATACTTTTGGATTCTGTGTTTTAGTTCCCCAGCCCTTGGTGTCCCTTGGATTTATTTTGCTTGGTTTTTTATATTTCTTGCTGACTGCTCCAGGATATAGCAGTAAGGATATGAATATGGAATCCAAGACCTATTTGAAATGGAAAGGTTTTACCATATTTCATTGAAGCCTCACCAGAGACTTGATTTGACATGTCCATTATTTTGAATGTATGTCAGAGGTTCTTCACTCTATTCGTGCTGTGTTCTCTTCACAGGAGTATGGCTGCCTTTGCTGGGATGTGTGATGGGGGTTCCACAGAAGATGGCTGTGTTGCTGCTTCCAGAGATGATACCACACTCAATGCACTTAACACAGTAAGTTTTTGTTGCGAGTTTTATGAACCCTAACATTTTAGATTAAATCCTAGTTTATCTGGGGCAGATGAAATCCATAAATCTGTGTACATGCAGATCTGCTGTGTATAGTACAGCCTACAATGCAAGATGGCTTGTAAATGTTTGTCACCAAATCAAAAAAGGAAAGGTTTGCTATGTTTAGGCATGTAAATCTGCACCTCGACTATGGGTATTACTGGAATTTGTATAATAAAAGCTACTCAAGTGCCAAATTTGTGTTCAGTCAATGTTGGTGTGGAATATAAACCAGGCTACATTGCACAATGGCAATGTATTCTGCAAGAAAGGTCTGGGTGGAATCGAAAGACCCACTGAAAATATTTATTAATCCACTCACCAGTAATCTGATTATAGTAATGTTTGTATTTCAACCTCAGTCTTCACCTTCTTGCTTAGACTATTGTTACGGACATTAGTAGGTATTATATTCTTGTACAGAAAACTACAACGTTTCCAGTTTTCGTTTTAAACAGTCTCCACAAGATTCAGAAATCTTTGTACAATGCTGCTGAGCTGAATTGTGGAACCAGAGGAGTGTGTTGATCTGCGTTATCAAAGGCTTGAGGACATTATTTTAATACTGACCTTTATTTATAAAGCTCCAACATATTGCACCACACTGTACATTAAATAGGGGCTGCATATGACCAACCTCTGCAATTACACTGGAGGGTGAGAGATTCTTGTTTAATTGAGCTTACAGTCAGACATTGGACCCTGACAGCTTGATAAATATAGCTGGATGGTTGTGTTACAGGTCCTGTTGCCATTTAAATAATTCACCGACCCCCAGAAAGATTTATTAACGCATAACCTCTAACAATGCACATATTCTTTATTCAGTTTAACTGTATGGTATAGTTCCTTGAATATACTTTGCTTGACTTGCAGTCATAATGGTATAAATGCATCAAAATTGCTGACTGATCTGCTGACAGATCATTCTTAACACTACTTTGTCATAAACCTTATATGCAATGCATTTTTCCTAAAGGGGATGACGCAGCTCAATACTGGGTTAAAAATGTCTGAAGGCACAAATCATTACCCGACTATAAACTGTTATATAATATGCAAAACATAACATAATGAAACCTGCCTGGAAAGGAAAGGGTGTGCTGGTATCAGATATTGCCTTTTATTTTGCTGTTTGCAATAGAGACTTGGCATTTGGGACTGGCTGCTGTGGCTGACAGATCTGCCCCAATGTACCTCTGCATCCAGGATTGCAAGGTTTTACAGCATTGTGGTGTTGGATACTGATTCTAGTAAGCGATATGCTACCCAGAGAGATGTAGAGGAGCACAGGATGAGCTGTGTCATTTATTATTATGGAAATTCAATAAGGTTTCCAGGCCTGCTATAAATCAGGCTTGACAATTCGGTGCTTCATTTCTGCAATAACAGCAGCACCTGCTATCAGCAGCAGGCGCGCAGAGGCTTAATGTCTTTGCACAGACACAGCAATATAAAGGTGTGTGGAGGAGACAGGAGGAGGGAGGAGGGATACATGGAACTGATGAGATACATAGCCACACAGGAACCAGGGCATTCTGCCTGTCCTTGTGCCTTGTTGCTTGTAGAGTGCTTTATCCCCATGCCTGTCTGCTTAAAAAGGAGGCCTGCCTACTTGTAAAACAAATTAGTCTAAAAATAAGACCAGGCAGCCGCTGATGGAAGAAAGTCCTTCCAATAGATCCCTTTAGCTTGGCATCCACAGGGTAGTTTGACCTCACCAATGCACTGATAACATTCATTGCTTCTGATTCACGTATTTAAATAGAGCAAGCAGTATTTGATGTAAGCTGTTATGCTCATATTCACTAATTATTATACAGGTATCTGTAAGTACATATTTTATTTTCTCTACCATGTTTTCAATATTTTTATGTAGAATATAGTTGCATGTTCAAGCAACTGGATGGATGGCTTATTCAGCATCCGTTCTGATTGGCTGCCTCAAGAAAGTCCCTTGACCAATCAAAGAGTTTTGTGTATTTTAATATGGTATTGTTAAGAGATCTAACCGCTTCTAATCTGTAATCCTTTAAATCAGATTAGCGGTGTTTTACACATGAATGTGATTGCCACCAAATAGTTAAATTGTCCAGCAGCATGAGATTAAAGTTGCAGTATAGTTTAATCCTAAATAATTCCCTTACAGTAAAAGTAAAGAGCTGAATGTTAGGAGGCAGCAGTAAAGTAAAAATATTGTTCCGCACTGCTAAGTAGATCAGCTGTCCATGGGCCTGGCATGAGATATTTTCACCCTGGCATGGCATCCAGTACATGCTTCTTGGAAATATATTGAGGAAGTTGAGATGGGTGACATCGGTCAACCCAGCTGTTATGACCATTCTGTGGCAGAGAAATGTTCCTATCGATGGGTTCCTTAACAGCAAATCCCGTTGGTGCACCAAGGCTTTACACGTTCCTCCCACACTGTGGAAATACATTTTGTATTGCTGCCATTTTAGGGCTACTGTAAAAAAAAAAAAAAGGCCTTAAAAGATTGGTTGCTGTGGTTAACTTTTTAATGTTTGTACATAAAAGTGCTTTTTTTCTGATTTACAAGAAAAGCATTTTAGCTTTTATATTATTGTAAAAAAAAGGACAATAGTTACAAAATGACCCCCTTTGCCCTTTATTGTTATCCATATAGCCAAAAAGCTTTCATTTAGAAGACATACATTCTGCATTGATATAGATAATGTCCCCAGTTGGCTGAGGAGCATTTCATCCGTCCGCATGACACTAATACCATGGTTTAATACCCCATCTGTCATGCTGCTTCCCTTATCCGCTAATTCCATCACTGGCAGCACTGTAAACCTGTTTTTTTTTTTTTTTTTTCCCCGTGCCTTTGCAAAATGTAATTTTTGCAGTCTTGGTATAATTTATTCCTACGGATTTACTCGATCTTGAAATATGAAAGTTCCATTCTTGTCTCTGTGAAGCTAAGCGGGTCTGAAACCTCTTTGTATTGTGTGGAAATAGGAACGTAATGACTCATTACAGAAACACAGGTTGCTAAAGCCACCTTCTCCTGCCCCCATTCAGCCAGGAAGTGGAGAAGGCATCCATGGAGTATGCAGTGTAATTGAAGATATAAATTAGAATACAGCGCCTTGTTGAGATGTGAGAGACTAGGAATGGAGTTCATTATAAAACCAAGGAGCCTTCCAGCTGTGTCACTGAAGAAAAGGAAACGGCCAGATCATACTGGCTGCAGATGGCATTTTTTACACAACTGTACCTGCTCTCGTATCGTTTGTGCATTCTGATTTTTTTTTTTCTTTGCTTCGTTCAATATTTACTTTGATTTAGTGTAGATTTAGTCATTTGTGTTTTTGCACATTAAAACAATACTTTAATAAACTCTTCAGCTCTCTTGTCAATCCTATCATCAAACATGCAAATGCCATTTTGCAGTGAAATGTTCTCCTTTTAAATGGCAAACATTGGTCTTCTAGTTTCTGACAAAAGGAAAGATGGGCAAAGTTCTCCCCAGTCCCTTTTATCCGGGTCCACCATCCGGCACTTTTCAGCAACCACCCCGCCTGTTTTTGGGTTGTTACTGATGAGTTGGGTCATAATTCAGGGGCTTCTACCCGCCTACAATTTCTTCCCACCCAGCTGAGTTGAGCACTGATGGGGGTTCCAGTAGGTCCACGGATAGCCCTAAGCCCATTCTGCAGAGATCTAATGATCAACGCCATGCCCACAAGCACCATTTACTTTTTAGAATATTTCACAGCCTGTTTTTTTATAATGCAGGATTTCCAGGAGAGCTTTGGGTTTCTGTTTCAGAGATCTAAAACCAATGCCCCTGCATAATATGGCTTCTTTCTTGTGATGGTCATTTGACCTCTGTAAGGGACAATAATCAGTCAGTCAGACTCTCTCATTGTTGGAGAATTTAATGGTGGTTGAAAATCTCCATGCCAAGGCAGCCTGAATCTTCACTCTTGTATAGAGATGATCAAAATATCAGCCAGGTGGCGTCGTCGTCAGACAAGCGTCAGGACAGATCCTGCCCCTTGAGGGACTCATAAGAAGATGGTCAGATATCTCCTCATTTTCCAAGGAGAAACCTTCCTTTACATGAGCAGCAAGAGAAAAAAATAGGTTGTAGAATAAAGCTACGTACACACTTCCAATTATTATCGTTGGAAAACGAACGACGAACGATCCTGCACGATATATACGAACGATCGTATAGCACCGATCCTGCACATAGAGATAACGACACGATCGTTCGTAGATATTGTACACACAATAGATACGATCGTTTAAGCGATAGAGGAACTATGTGCACGACAGGAAAGTGAACGGACGTTCGTTCATCACGCATGCTCTGACCATGAACGATCAACGAACGACCGTACACACGAACGATGTTCAACGATCGTCGTCCGGTCATTCGTTTCCAACGAGTTTCCTCGTTCGTCGGCGTCGTTGGTTACTTTTTTACGAACGATTTTTTTGCCCAATCGATCGTTCGTCGTTCGATTGGAACGATAAAAATTGGAAGTGTGTACGCACCTTTAATGTACAACACTGTGTAATATGTTGGCGCAATATAAATACTGTTTATTAATAATGGATTATTAGGATTTGAAACCTGGGTGGATGAATACATGGATGAGTTTTACTTTAGGGACTACAGTGTGCACCCTTATGCACAGATTTCAGGAAATGCTCCACTGAAATGGCGACTGACAGTTAACATAAATGCTAAAAAGTACTCCAGGATCTAATGTCGGTTTTACAAGTTTATTAGGCCTGCATGGTAGTCTAATACCCGAGAGTTACTCCATTCACTACCACATATCTGTATGTAAAGAACAATGTCATCCTTTCTGTATCCCTTAGTAATTACACAGATTTCCATTTGTTGCTGAGGATTTCTGATTGCCTTGTATAGGATTGCTTTGATTTTTACATTTTTATGTGTAGGTCATTGGTCTTTTGTTCCTTGCACAGATATAATAGTCTAGCTACTTGTTTGTAGCATAAAAGTGTACACAGACTGTTCTGTAGATTTTTGTTTGCCATTACACTGTACTGGATTCCAGGGAATTTGTTTTGCGTGATGTTTATCCATTTGTTGACTGAGGGAAGCCTAGATTTTGGTATTTGCTTTCTTTGAGTTGTCATTTGACTCCAAAGATGGGGAAGGCATGTTCACTGCTCTGTTTTTGGCCACTGGACCTTGGCTGTCAGCATAGCAGGGGGAAGCAAGGGGATGTCGGAGTGCAATGTACGTCTGCCGCTTGCTGCTCAGAAGTGTAAAAATTAATGGAGTCTGTTGGTAATTTGAAGCAGGAAAAGACTTATTTTTGTCTATGGATCAGAAAGGCTTTGCTTTTACAATCTGTTTTCTCAGGTTATGTGCTGCTGTAATATGCTGTTGATGCCGACAAACCGATTCAGGTGTATCCTTTGCTGTTTTTGTTCCATTTTTATCTTTGGTGGAATGCTGCAATGCCAATCCTTTTGTACAACATAAACACATAAAAAATGTTTGCTTTACTGTAATAAAGCTTTGCAGTGTCCCAGCCTGAGCTGATCAGTTTTCTATGTGAAATCATACACAGGCAGATGACTGGCTGATCTGTTACAAAGCATTGATTGTGATTTGGTGCATAACATTTAAACACGTGATTTGCTTTCTGGGTCACTTTAATACATTAGGAATAACAACCAGACCTGTACTTAAAGCTGAATTTTGTGGGTTTGTGCTGGCTTAACTTTGCTTTGCCTCACTCTAAACTGTAGATTAAGGGTCAGAACTAACAATTTGTGGCAATTGCTACCCTTACAACTGTCTGACCTCTCACTCTGTTACCCAGTTACAGTAAGTGCACAATATCTTGTGTGTGGTCCAGTAGTTGATGGTGCTGCTTTGTTAACTTCAGGTGACTACCCAAACAATCTTCATTCAGAAACTGATTAGCAAACAGCATATTTTCCATGTTCTAGTCAATAGTAGTGAAAGGAACAAGGCACTCTCCTGTTTTCTGATTCATTAGGCCTCTATCAACTAATATATTTACTTCACATTTCTCTTCTCTGTAAACCAAAGGTAAAGTTTTAAACTAAATGATTGTAATTGTTTCTGTACCTTGTTGCATGCAATGTATTATATAGCTTTGTTTGTATCGGAATCATACAAATTGAATTTTTTGTTTTCCATTTAGCTACATGAAAGTAACTACGATGCTGGAAAGGCGCTGCAGCGTTTGGTGAAGAAGCCAGTTCCCAAGCTGATAGAGAAGTGCTGGACAGAAGATGAAGTGGTAAGAAAATGCTGCCATATGTTTTTATACATGGTTTTGTCACATCTCATTTCTGTATGCAATTATAAACACTTCCAGAATTAAAAAAAAAATCTATGTATGGATTGTAGGTAAAATGAACAGCTCATATTAACCCAGTGTAGTTACAGGAACAGATGAGAACCCTTTCTTTGGTAGGGACATGATTTAGCTATCCATGCATAACCGTCAAATGCATAGAAGCATTAGACAGGATTTCCTTAGTTTGTGAGCAAACTGTACATCGGTTCATGTTTTCTTTTTAGCAGCTTAGAACCTCTCTGATATGCAAATATTGGCCCAGTTACTTGGGCTGATCCCTTGACACTGAAAATGGGTTGTAAGCCAGAGTAGCCTTGAGAGGATAACAGTGTTATAATAGAAATAACTGGGCAATGTTTTTGGTTTGTCACCACATAAAGACCCTAAATTGGTTTTGAAACATTGCTGTAGACCCCCTGCCACCCCACCCATGATTGTCATAGACTAACAATCAAGCATTGCAATGGAGTTGCTTATTTTTCCTTACTGTTGCATATTTTCATTATAAGATGATAGTACACTTCACTTTGAGAGTACACTTTCACTTTGGCATGACGGCTTTATTATGCATATGGTAGCTGTCCATGATGAGCCTTGCCCAACAAGACATGGTTTATCTATAAAAGGTTGGTTGCAGCTGTTTCCTGTTTATGAGGACACTTGGTCACACCTGGCAGAATAAATCTCCTCTGATGTCTCAGCAGAATATATCCACATCACTAAATTAAAAGACAGATAAACTATAGCAGCACATAAAACATGATCGGGCCTTTAGAAGTCTTGGAAGGAGAGGAGGTGATGGCAGCTTTATGTTCCTCTGAAAATAGCCTCAGTGTGGACTGTGCCATGCTGTAAAATGAATAATGTGCCACCAAAGGACAAATAATTCATCCTAAGATATTTTTCCCAGGAAGGACTGCAAGTAAACTGCTCAAAGTGAAGGAATTAGTTACCTTTTTCCTCAGGTCACCTATATAAGCTATGTGGTTTACATTTTGTTGCAGCAGCTTTACTTTTAGGTGAATCTACGGACAACTTAAATTATCTACTTTTAGCTTCAAATAGGTTTTCCTATTTAGAGAATATGTTTTAAAGATATACCCAAAGCAAATAAGTCATTCTTTTGCATCAAGAACAGATCTCAGTATCAATCTGGTCCAAGAACTGTAAAAAGGATATTAAACTGGCCCATGTGAAAGGTGCGTGTCATATCTGAGACATTACTTGGTTGTAGGCAACCAACTACGACCTAAGAAACCTGTATCATGACCCTGCTGGACTGGACATGTGGGTGCAAGGTTCCACATTATAGGAAATCTCTAAACCCTGCTCTGGAAAAGTTAGCTGCAGAGAATTTTATAGGTCTGGAGCACTGATCATGTTTCTGAAGACTCATTTAAGAGACAGGGCCTGTAAGGTGCATACTGACACATGCACGACTGTTCACTTGAAAAGCCAAATCTAACTCTAAAACACAGCCCCTTAGTCCTCTATACTGCTCTTTACCTGGTTACGGATTTTCTTCGCTGTGTTAAAAAATGTTAAAACTCTTAACCTCTAAATCTCTGCTTTGTATATACAGAAACGGTTCATCAAAGGATTACGGCAATACGGCAAGAACTTTTTCAGGATTCGGAAAGAATTACTGCCCAACAAAGAAACGGTGAGTGGTTTTGCCTCCGGGGCTATGTTTTTGTTTAATATTGGAGATATAGTAAACTTCTTTATTGGTACGATTTCTGTCCCTGGCAGAAACATCTTAGTTTGGCCTATATGTCTACTGAACATTTGTCAGAATGTCTGCATCTTTATTTACATTTGTTGATTTATTGATGCATCTTCACAAATTAGAGCAGGCATGTGATGAGAACAAGTAGGAAGCACGGCAGGGTGCCCTAAAGAGCCGTCTGCTATGTGCAAAGTGCCACTTTTATCCTTGTAGCAATGAGGTGGCTTACAACAGTACAACTGATATAGATGTTTTCTAAATGTCAAAGGGAGAAGGGCATTAATGGAAATGACAGAGTGAAGTTGCCCCCTGGAGGAGACAGGTAGTAGTGCTTGTGCTATACCGTGTTGTACCGTGCTGTACCGTGTGGAAGATTTTTTGATTGCACACAACCTAAATACCTTGCAGAACAGGTGCCTGGCGTGTGTACATCCAATAGCCCTGCAGCATCATATGCCAGTTATATATAAATAGCTTGTGTCAGCAAGTGGCTTCATGAGAGCCTGACAAATATTCTAGAGTTCTCTGTGCACCATTACTGTCTATTACCACCTTATCATTGAAATGTCACGGAGTCATTTAGCCTTTTCTGACTTGATAGGCCAGGACTGTTCTGAAAGTGCGGATATACAATTATTTCTCCACTATTTCCCAATTCCTATTTTGGCTGAGTTGCTTAAATTCTTTGCTTAAAGTACCTGAAAATGAAGTATGTGCTGTATTCAAACTACAAGCCAAAGAGATCCTAAAAGATGTTTTTTTTTTTTTTTTTTATTAGCGGAAGAATGTGTGGTTTATTGGCAAAATCATTTAACACATTCTGGTGTAATGAAGCTATTGCAAAACTGTGTTGTGTAAGAGGCACTGTCATTTTATGCAGCGTACTTGCCAACATCTTCCAACTTGACGACTTCTAGGTTTTTTTTTTTAATTTCCTTTTAGATTTCCTCTTAAATCCTAATAGTATAACATTGTGTAGAACCCCTATAAAAATTCCATCTTTCTGACTTGAACATTTTTTGTCTACACGGTGAAGTTGAAAATGAAAATCCCTTTTTATGTGAATGAGAAGTAATATTTTGTAATACCATAAGCACTGTAGAGGACCAGAGCTGTTGTTCATGTTCTCTTCTTGGCTGTATCTTTCATAAGTTACTATTTTAGGCTGGAATCCTCTCGGGGACCCTTTACCCTGTAGTCTGTGGCCAATCTGTGGGAATGATAGCGGGATAGGTCTATGCATTCATTTAAGTTGGACATTTACTGGCACTGTTTGTACATGTCCACCTTAAAGAAATAAAAAGTTAAGCCACCTGGCCCCTCAGTATACTAACCTGTGCCACATAATTTATTTCTTATGAAGTATGGATTTTACCCTTTTAGAGTGCAGGCAGCCCAGCAGTAGTAGGTTTTTACTGGCTGGGAATATATATTACACATGACTTATTGCACAAAAAGGTACTTTTAAATTTTTGTGTTGCACATTCCCAGCCATGTCTATGCACTCAGACATTTCCTAATCCTGATAAGTGGATTAAACCTGTAGTTTTGATGGGGTGTGTTGACACTAGTGGGAGGGCATGTGGCACTGAACCATGCGGCTTATCCATATGTGTGCAGTAAATGCTATGTAGCCTCATTGCAAGATTAGGTCTGGCTAATATTTTAAATGGTATCCTGGAGATCACCATACCAGTATGTCTCTGTACCCTGCAGTCTTTGAAAGGGTTATACTCGAGAAATCTTGGCTGCTGACAACCCCTTGAGAGCAACTTTTCTCTAGCTCATTTAAGGCTTTGGAATGACTTTTCATCTGCAGATATTTTCATCCAGTTTTCCTGTACAGAAGAGAATCAGATGAATAGAATATGTGCCAGTAGCTTGTTTCCCATGTGTCTCTCATTCCTGCAATGCCTGCGTGTATTAATAGAAGAGCCTACAATGAGAATGCCAAAGCAGCGTTCCTCCTCCTGGTGTAAAATGGTGTGAATAAGACTTCAATGTCTTGTGTGCTTCTTGGATTGTCCTTGGCTGGCTGGAACTTTAATAGCAATCATCCCTTTAAGCTTTTGTTATTTTCCAGACATGAGGGCTGAGCTGATAGAAATGTTTCCACACAGCCCTGTAGCATATGTTGTGCCTTGGTCCTCATCATTCATTGCTCCCCCCCCCCCATCTTTTCTACAGCGCTTCACTGCTGCTACCATTCAGGCCCTGCATGTTGTGTGTTACAAAATAAAAGTTCTGCAGGACAAACTTTAGGGTCGCAGTGAGATGGCCCAAAGTCAACCAACCAAAAAAAGTTCTTTGGTAATAATGTTCTGGTCATATATGTCCTAAAACAACAAACAACATGCAGTTAGGTTATTTGGCTACCCCCTAAAATTGACCTTAGACTGTAATAAAGACATAGGATTATGGTAGGGACATTAGATTGTGAGCCCCATTGAGGACCAGCTAGTGACATGACTATGGATCACCAACATATCAAATCCATCGGTTTTATACTGTCCTCCAGTTCATGATGTATTCATCAGACAAACATCCCTATATTATGTTTTAAAATATTTATGTTGCCTTAATGCTACCAATATTTGTCTAATTCTGCCCAAAGGTAAACTGCAGCATGAGGTGATCTCAGAGCCATAGACAAGGGGCTTGTAAAGCTGAGCTCTCTGTAAGTGACAGGAGGTGATTTGAGCTTAATTAGGAAAGGCCTTGGAAAGATTGAGAGCATGACGTCTCCATATGAATATTTCATCAGTAGGAAGATCAGTGTAGCGTGTTGGTAAATCATCCAGTCTTGTTCGTGTATTACCACTCTTCAGCTTGCATGTAATGTCATGAAACGCTTGTATAACAGAGACGCGGTCACTTTGTGCGGCTATACTCATTTTAATATTATTATTACACAGTATTTATATAGCGCCATCACATTACACAGCACTTTACAAAGTCCATAGTCATGTCACTAGCTGTCCTTCAAAGGGGCTCACAATCTAATGTCTACCATTGTATTATATATGTCTTTCGGGCTAAGGTCAAATTTGGGGGGTAGCCAATTAACCGAACTACATGTTTTTGGGATGTGGGAGGAAACCGGAGTACACAGAGAACCTGCAAACTCCATGCAGATAGTGCCCTGGCCGAGATCTGGGACCTAGCACTGCAAAGGCCAGAGTGCTAACCTCTGAGCCACTGTGCGGCCCACATTTGTCCTAAAGGTTTGCTCCAAAACAACATCTCATGTGGCATTACTATATTTTTGGTTGAGTAACGGACATTCAAAATATAAGCAACATATCGTACAATCTTGAATTCTTGTTTTCTTTTATATTATAAAGCCCTTGCACACATAGTAATAAACTATTTCATCGGATAAGCGTACAAAGTATTGTGTATTGGAACTCGGCAAGTAAGAATATTTCACAGAAGCTTTGCTGGTTTTGTATGTTCAGCTCTATTTAAAAGCCTGAAATGCCGTTGTTGTGCATCACATTTTTTTTTTGTTGTTTTTTCTTTACAGTTTTTTATTGGTAGTTTAGTTTTACATGGAACACATCTACACTTTAGCCAATGTTCAGAAAGATTCTACATGAGGCATATATTGCGTAATAGGCCATTCATCAATGCAGCATTCATTAGCAAGGCTAACAATAGGAGTGGATTTAACCCTTACAACGCAGCTCCACAATCAGCCTTTATAACCTGTTACTATAACCAGGTTACTGCAAAACTTACATTTAACTAAAAGCACTTACATTCATCTGTCTATGCTAAAAGTTTTCATTTGAGCAGCATTGGTATATGATGGTGAGGGCGAGCAGTGTTTTGTTCCGGTGCACCTGGTTCTTTAAGGAAACATGAGACTGGGTAAGCAGCTTTCTTCCTGTGTTTACTTTCATGCAGTGAAGCCTGGTACAACACAGGGAAGTTTGAACTATGCTCTGTAGGTGTGATACTTGTGATAAGCAGCAGAAGCCTTTCAGCCTGGCACCTCCCTGTACACCAAGCTGCAGGTATTTCCCACCGGCCACCAAATAAGTGAAAGGATCAACTGCTACACAGGTTGTATTCAAAAACTCCTTCCTGAAACTTATCAAAACCTAGCAGGGTTATTTTCCTAAAGGTCCGCTTGTTTAGGATTGTTTACAGCCGTCACCGAGGTACACATATGGTTTGTGTGTGTTGAGGTAAATATGAGGAAGTAGGTTTTGGCTTTGTGTGATTAAATTTACTTTCATTATTCAGTATTATTTCACATATTTGTTGTTCTGACAAAGAATAGGAGTCTATTTTATCTGTTTTTTTGCCCTTGGGCTTCTGTGTTTTCTGCTAGTGGCTAGGATTTTAGACACGGCTTTAAAGCATATTTGCTTGTTGAACCACCAAGTTGTTGGCAGCTCCATAGCTGCTACTACTATAATACTAATACTTCCTTTTCAGACCCTTCTAACTACCTTTTTCTACTTCACTGGGTACACATGGACAACATAAAACACCCTTGTTATGGAGTTGCAGTTCATGACAACATGGCAGTGTGTTGGCACTGCTGCTTGCACTTGTCTCCACAAGGTTTGCTTACAATAGGTACACAGTTGGGAGCCAGTTATCGTCCTAATCCTGGAAGAAGGGGTATTCATTCCAGGAACCCCCACAGGGATTTTTTTTAATGCAAATTTAAAGTGTTGAGCTTGGCACTGTGAAAACCATTTGCTTTTCTTGTGTTTGTAGAATGAAATATGACTGCTCTAGTTCTCCAAATTGCCCAGTGTATGCAATAGATACACATAAATATTAAAATGCAATGAAAAGTCATGTAAAATGTAGGTAGATATTTTGTTGCATTCACCTGGATCTGTAGATCATAGGAACACGTACTGGAAACAAATGTAAAGTTATCAGAGCTCAGATGTATGTTACCTATTGTACACACACCTTTCCCAAGTTTGTCTCTTTAATATCTTACTATTATTAGCTGTCATCATGTCAGAAATGTATTCGCTTCTAACTTCCTGTTATAATGATAGCTCATTAGTAATATGCAGGCAACACAATGAATCAGAGGCAATGTGTCCTCTGAAAAAAGGAAGTTATGAACACCTTGGATTTTGGGCAAAATAGGTACTGATTTTCTGTACTTGCAGCCTTTCTGTCTCTACAGAGAAAAAATAGCATTTCAACCAGATTTCAGATTGTGCAAATTTTTTTTATGTTGTATTCAGATAGAAAAATACATTGTGTAATTGTCATCTCTTGACTGGATCATGGTATAGAATTCTAGTGCTAAAACTCATGATTTGATATGACATGTAAAAAAAAGATTTTCACAAAGTATATTTCATTGTGACATTTTTTCCCAGCAATAGGCATTTACATTACTCATACATATTGATGAAAATTGTTTGTTTGCAGGGAGAACTTATTACCTTTTACTACTACTGGAAGAAAACTCCTGAAGCAGCAAGCTCCCGCGCTCACCGCAGGCATCGAAGGCAGGCGGTCTTCCGGCGCATAAAAACTCGCACTGCCACCACCCCAGTTAACACTCCTTCCCGACCTCCATCCAGTGAATTTTGTGAGTACACTCTGTCTTTAGGCTACCAACAACCAATGTCAGATGATTCTCGTCAGATAATCTCCTCAGGGCTAATATCAGACGAGAATCTGGTACGTGTACAGCGCTCGTTTGCCATCATTCATGATGTGTCCTGGTGGATTCACAAACAACCTTATGGTTACCCTGACACTCGCCATTCACCTCCATCGGACAACCTAGGCAATCCTGACGAAAGCTGATTGTCCATCGGTTACCACATGCTGTTGTTTCTGTTATATAAGCGGAATAAGTAGGACAGACACACCCCTGGTAGTGAACTGTTAAAAGCATTACGTGTTGACTGATTCAATGTAGGGTGTGAAAATGCTAGTTATCTTCTAAAACAATAGTAATTATGCTGCATGAAGATTTCATGTGTTGATTTACCACCATTGTTTATATTGCTAGTTACTGGCGTTACTTCAGGTGAAGGATTTTACATAAGCAATGTGCCTAATGACAATTAGTAGACCATTACTTGCCTGCCAGGCACTGACAGCAGAGAAGGGAGAGATGACAGATAAAGGTGTGATAAGCAGCTGTGTTTTTTCATCTTGTCTGGAAGCTTACGATGTGCCAGGGTCAGTCTGATTAGCATGCATTTAATGAGTCGGCACTGTGCTTTATATGGATAATATACATTGTTCCTGATATTTCCTAACAAGCCCAGGAGCAGCAAGCACATTATTTTCTTGGTCTGAAAACACTGCGCCACCTGGCGTCTGTTCAGTGATTCTACAATTTATTGATGTGGAAAAGAAGGTGCCAAGTTCTAAGCTTAAACTTTATAAGCAAGTATCTGATATCTGCACCGAACAGTACAAGGATGTGTTTTTAGCCAGCATTGTCCTCACAAAACAAAGTAAGAATTCCCTTATCAATGGATTTTTTGTATAATAAAATTGTAAAAAAAAATTCTAGTTTGAGTATATCTGGTTATATCAATGCTTTAAACTACCCATGCTCTGCTGTGTACTTACCTTTCCCTTCCTCACTCCCTGCCATTCTGATGCCTGCTGTATGTTCTGCAGATACTGAGCCCATTGTAGTGCCTGTACTCTGCTAGGCACCACACCTGTATAGCAGTATTCTAGCTGATCAATGGCACTCCACACTATGTACAGCAAGAGAGCTTTCAGATATGCCCTGGTAAAGGCTGGTGGGGAAGCGTCTACATAGCAGTGCAGATTACTGCTCTCAGGAGTCGGTGTCACTGGACATTCGTTTGCTTTGTAGAATAAACCTATTGCCATTTTTAACTTCTATTTTACTATTTCAGTATGGAAAGTGCTTTATTCAAACATATATTTATTTCATTAACTGAGATGTAGCTATTGACCAAGGATTAACCCTAATCAAATGAAAACATGACAACTTTGGTTTGATATGAATAGGGGTTTCTCCCAATATACTCAAAGCTTATGGTAAATACAAAAAATATTTTTTTTTAATCCATTTATTTATGTTCTTCAGTGGACCTTAGCTCAGCCAGTGAAGATGACTTTGACAGTGAGGACAGTGAGCAGGAGTTGAAAGGTTATGCTTGTCGCCACTGCTTCACCACCAGTAAGTAATCTGTTTAGACCTTAGCAGCCAGAGTCTGGCCATTTCATATATACAGAATGAGTGCTGCTTGTGTTCTGTCTGACACTGCTTATGTGCTTTTATCGCAGCTTCTAAAGACTGGCACCACGGGGGTCGAGAAAACATTCTACTTTGCACTGACTGCCGGATTCATTTTAAGAAGTACGGAGAGTTACCTCCTATTGAAAAGCCTGTGGATCCCCCACCATTTATGTTTAAACCTGTCAAGGAGGAAGATGATGGTCTGAACGGGAAGCATAGTATGAGAACTAGGAGGAGCAGAGGCTCGGTATGCTAACCTTTTATATTGTCATCCAGACTGATTGTGCTTGGTTTAGCTAGACCTGTATATCTGACATTTACATTATTTATATATTCTGATATGATAAAAAAACAAAAGCTCTACTAAGCACTATTCAAATCCTAAATGGCTCGGCTACCATTTAGCAGCTTTCAACCATTTAATGTGGTATATGAAAGAGCCGTATTTAGACTGCTGCAGGTTGCTGTCACATACTACTCCTGTCATCATTATCTGTAGTCGTCCGACATGCACTAGTGACTTTTTATATGCCGAAAGGGTAAAACTGACAGCTTAGTCAGAGCAATCTATTCAGAAGGATATGTGGGAATCCTATGTATGTTTACATTTTCTTAGATTGGATTTGTATGGCTAGTTTTTACCTACTGAGATGTTTAGCTTCTCTCAGCATAAACATGTGAGGGTGATTTCTTAGAATTCTGACACACATTTTCTTTTTATTGAAGTGGGAATAATTCAAATCATTCCTCTGCACTACTTTAACAACTGCAATATTTCTAAGTAAATAACTATATATAATATGTCTGAAGATTTATATGTTTTCCTTTTTAAAATCTCGGAAGGGGGTATCAGATTTCCTGGGTGCGATAAGGACTTGAAAATTATTTTTTTTATTTTTATTTTTTTTACACTGTGGGTCTGGCCATGATCACTGTAAAAATATTCTGCAGTTGTTTTTTTCCAGTCCCTAGACATACAACTTTCCTTTTCACTATTGCAAATATTCTGTCATGTGATTTTCTCCTGCCAAATAGATGTCTACGTTACGCAGTGGACGTAAGAAACAGACTGCCAGTCCAGATGGCAGAGTCTCCCCCATTAATGAAGACATCCGTTCCAGCGGCCGGAACTCTCCCAGTGCTGCCAGCACATCCAGTAATGACAGCAAAGCGGAGTCCCTGAAGAAGCCATCGAAGGCAAGTAGCAATTAACAAGTCAACATGAGCTGCTAATTCAGGACAATTTGTCTAAAGACAAGCTATGGCTACAGCAACCTTTAGATTATTGTCCCAAATGGTGGAAGATTTACAGTGCATAGTATGGCTTCTCTGCCGCATTTCATTTTAATGTTTGTCATGCTTCTTTTTGGTTGCAGAAGATAAAAGAAGAGCCCTCATCCCCAATGAAAAGTGCCAAACGTCAGAGAGAAAAACCAGCTTCTGACACAGAGGAAGTGGACAGAACCACTGCAAAGAAAACCAAAACACAAGTGAGTTGCCTTCAGAGCCTTTTTAGGGGGGCATTATTTACATTTCTGTTATTTAAAAGCAGTCTGTCACATGTTCACAAATGATGGATCTGCATCTAAAAAAAAATGTTTAAATCTATATTCAATGCTAAAAAATCCTAAGCTTTTTGTTTTGCATATTTAATGAAAATGTTGGTGTTTATAACTTCAAATGTTTGGTGTCTCTATTCATAGGGTGGCCATGGTGAAGGATGGCCATCCCTTGTTTTGCTGTGCATTTTGGTCGTCCAAGCACAGAAGATCGTCTTTATGTGGTTGGTTTGTGACACTTGGCTGCACATTTGAGATGACTGTTTATTGTCTATTTTTAAATACCTAATAACATATTGTGTATTTTAATAGGAGATCAGCCGACCAAACTCTCCATCAGAAGGAGAGGGTGAGGGTGAAGGGGAAGGTGAAGGTGAAAGCTCAGATAGCCGGAGTGTCAATGATGAAGGCAGCAGTGATCCTAAAGACATCGACCAGGATAATCGCAGCACATCTCCAAGCATTCCCAGTCCCCAAGATAACGAGAGCGACTCAGACTCCTCAGCTCAGCAACAAATGCTGCAACCTCCAAGTGGACCTCCAGCAATGGTCCCTCCCGCTGTATCACCAGGGCCTCTTCCAGCTATTGCTCCTCCACCACACAGCATTGCTCCTGCTCAAATATCACCTTCTCATTCAATACCTCCTTCCCAGCCTCCTCAGCCCCCATCTCTTTCACTTGTTCAGGCATCAGTTTTGCACCCTCAAAGACTTCCCTCTCCACACCCAGCAATACAGCCCATTGCAGGCTCACAAGGAGAGCCCCAGCCTCCAGTCTCTGCACAAATACACCCACAGTCACCCCATCATGGGCCATTAGCTTCTTTGCCACACAACATGCAACCACAGCCCATTTTACAGTATCCAAGTTCTTCTCCACCTCAGCCCTGCCCTGCTCAGGTCTCTCCAGTGCCACAACCCCCATCCCATAATTTTCCTCATAGTACTCAGGGACCACCAAATGCTCCTCAGCCTGCTCTTCAAACACCACCTCTGCCTTCCCGCGAGCAGTCCTTACCCCAAGCACCTATTACCATGCCTCATATCAAACCTCCTCCAACTACCCCTATTCAGCAAACTCCTGCACAGTCACATAAACATCCTCCCCACTTACAGGGGCCATCTCCCTTCTCCCTCAACTCCAATTTACCTCCACCTCCTGCTCTTAAGCCACTTAGTTCTCTACCTGCCCATCATCCTCCTTCTGCACATCCACCTCCCTTGCAGCTTATGCCTCAGAGCCAGCAACTCCAGGCAACAGCAGCACAACCACCAGTTCTGACTCAAAGCCAAAGTCTTTCCCAAACACCGGGGCACTCTCAGCCAGGTCTTCATCCCTTACCTCCTCAGCCTTCCTTTTCTCAGCACTCATTTATGCCGGGAGGCCCACCATCTATAACTCCTCCAACCTGTGCTCCTGCTCCCACCCCATCTTCCTTGCCATCAGCATCTCCAAGTCTTCAGCCACCTTTACCAGTTACATCTTCCACTGCTGCTACTAGTGTCTGCATTCCTGTGGTTTCTCCATCACCCAATCCACCACCTCTGCCACCAATACAGATCAAAGAAGAGGTACCAGATGAAATTGATGAGCCTGAAAGTCCTCCGCTTCCACCTCGAAGTCCATCACCAGAACCTACTGTGGTTGATGTTCCTAGTCACGCCAGTCAGTCTGCCAGGTACAATTGCAGGATGTTTTTAAAAATCGTTTTGCCTTCAGATCCTGATCTTACTAACTGTGATTTCAAATTCTACAGAAGTAATGTTGTGCAACTTTTCCTGAATTTTTATAGTTTTCTACACCTATATGCATGATATAAGTACAGCTAAAAACAAAAACCACTGAAAGGTCTGTTAGATTTGTAGAAAACTGTGTGCTATAAAAGATGTGACTTGAAAAGTTATAATGTGGCTTCTTACTAATGATGCTTATTCTGGTCTTACACTAACCTGATATTGCTTGTGTGAAAAGGGAATAAAGAAATACCAGTGAAAGCACCAATTTAGTGTCTTCCTTCCTCTTTCACAGCAATTTTTTTGTACAGTACTGCAGATAAGGTGTTGTACATCAGTGCTCAACCCAGATTTTTTTTAAAGCTGGGTGGGAAGAAATTGTAGGCTGGTGGTGGCCCCTGTATTGTGACCCAACTCATCCATAATCACACAAAAACAGCCGGGTGGTTGCTGAAAAGTGCCTTAATAAAGGCACTGTACTTAATAAAGACTACAGGTTGGTGTGAACACATCAATGAATAATCTGTTTTTCTAAAACCCATAATGCTTTTTTTTTTGTCATTCATTTTACTCAAGCATACGCTTTATTCATATTTATTATTCTGGATATAAAGTTTTATCATTTATAACACAGATTTTACAAGCATCTGGATCGTGGTTACAACTCATGTGCAAGAACTGATCTCTACTTTATCCCACGGAGTGACTCCAAGCTAGCCAAGAAGAGAGAGGAAGCAGCTGAGAAGGCAAAGAGGGAAGCAGAACAAAAAGTTCGAGAGGAGAGAGAAAGGGAAAAGGAAAAGGAGAAAGAAAAGGAGAGGGAACGAGAACGCGAGAGAGAAGCAGAAAGGGCAGCAGTAAGTTTTTGTTTTTGGTTTTTTTTTTTTGGTTTTTATTTCTTCCTTTACCCTTAATATTTAAGTATTTACCAAGCCATCAAGATTTAAAATATTTCATTTTCAGTGTTTTAATTGCAGGTTACAAGTCTATAATTATAATAATAATAATAGTAATAATTAAAGCCTTTAAATTAAAGGTTAACTGATTGACTGAAACAGTCAGTGTACCTGAGATGCCCTAGATGTTGATGTTTTTTGGTCCTTAACAGAGTTTCTAATCTCATCTACTGAATATGAAACCGTATAATCCATGTACATTAAAGATTACCGTAGAACATATATTTGGATCTTTACCCCAACGGGGGAAAAAAGTTTAGGCAGGACCAATGAAGTGAATGGAGCAAATTGTTTTTCTAATTTAAAATTTTTTATCTTTATTATATTGCTTCTTACCTGGGCCATGTTTTTCTTACACAGAAGGCTTGCAGTTCTCACGAAGGACGTCTTGAGTCTCAGATTGGAGGCCCTGCTCACATGCGACCATCTTTTGAGCCTCCAACAACCATAGCTGCTGTTCCCCCCTATATCGGACCAGATACACCTGCTCTTCGTACACTAAGCGAATATGCTCGACCGCATGTAATGTCGCCAACCAATCGCAATCATCCGTTCTTTGTCCCCCTTAATCCCAATGACCCTCTCTTGGCTTATCATATGCCGGGCTTGTATAGTATGGACCCTTCTATTCGAGAGCGGGAATTGCGTGAACGGGAACTGAGAGAACGTGAAATCCGGGAGAGGGAGCTACGGGAGAGGATGAAACCTGGCTTTGAGGTTAAACCCCCTGAGCTGGACCAACTCCACCCTGCTGCTAACCCCATGGAACATTTTGCTAGACATACTGCGCTTACTATGCCCCCAACAGGACCACATCCCTTTGCAACTTTCCACCCTGGTTTAAACCCATTGGAGAGAGAAAGACTGGCCCTGGCAGGACCACAACTACGGCCAGAAATGTCTTACCCCGAGAGACTGGCAGCTGAGCGAATACATGCAGAACGGATGGCATCGCTTACGAACGATCCCTTAGCAAGGCTGCAGATGTTCAACGTCACACCTCACCACCACCAACACTCGCACATACATTCACACCTCCATCTCCATCAGCAGGACCCATTACATCAAGGTGAGTCAGATTAGTAATGGGAGATGGACAGGAATCCGAGAAGGAGATAACGTGTCCATGTAAATGTAGTTTTGTTTAGTTTTAACTGTAGGAAAGTTTACCTCACTTTCCAAAACATACAACAAGTTCTACAAGAATGGAGAAAGTTAAAGGTGGAAGTGGTGTTCATACTAACAAGCCATTTATGACTTTGGTTTCCTTACTAGTAAAACATCCTTCTCCACTGTATAATTCCTACATTCTTTTAGAATGCCAAAGAAACGCAGGTAAACTTTCTTAACCATGTACAGGCTGAACCTTTCATAACCGTCCTGGCTTTCCTTGTCTGACCTGTCAGTAAATATTTTAAAATCTCCCCAGTCCTTTCACCTAGTTCTCAGTTCCATCTTGAGATGGCTGCAGGCCTCTGATCTGTTTCAAAGGCAGTGATAGAATAAACTCTTATAACTGGACATGTTTCAGTACCTCCTACACTACTCCTTAAGGACCTTTTTTAAGCCATGATAGTTTATTTCCTGGCCATGTTTGGAAGATTTTGGTGATGCATGTAGATCGATTAGGTGGTGCATCTACAGTAGGCTGGTCTTGTTTTAGTCTAACCATAGATGTAGAGTCTTCTAAACATTTGTAGTAAGGTGTGTTCAGTTGACTTTGGTAATATGTTATAGAAGCCATTTTCTAGCTCAAAAACTATTTTATTTAATTTGATACATCTAATCCCCAAATCTGATGCTAAGTTTTTGTTGTGATATTGGTTGTTACCTTGGTGGAAGATGTTTTCAGAAAGCAAGTTTTTCTAGCATTTATTAGAGATTGATTTTCTGTTTTGTAACTCATTTGGCGTTGTTCACATAGGAAGTTTAAGGCGCTCAGAGCAGTTCTTAAGGCGGTTTCTGTTTATTGACTTTTGTTGTGTTGCAGGCTTTTTCTGTAAACCTTTATGCTATCAGACTAGTTTTTTCAAGCTTGTGTGATGGTTTCAAAACAATCTTTCCTGAACATCCAAGGTACTTTTTTTGTTCCCAAAGTCAGACCAGCAAGCAATGAGTATGTTGAGTATTTACAACAATCTCGCTACTACTGAATTTAGTTTTGCTTTGCCTATTGTTTTAGCAAGCACTGGACTATGACAGATGGCATCTTGGTATTTGCAACTGGCTTAGGAGATACTTTGATTTTTTTTTTTTACCCATTTTGTTTTCATTAGGTCCAATAAAAATTTCCCATGCTATTGCTGATTATTTGATGAAAGACTAAAGAAAGGCATTTTTCAATAATTAGCATGTGTATGATCCACCTGCCTTCCTGTCTGATGGGTATTTGGACAGGATAAGATGTGTTCCTGTAAGGGCTGCGTCCACCGTTGTATCATACATCGCATAATTTGGGCTGATTCTTCCGTCTGTTGCATATGGTCTTCTGTGTATATGTATATAAGTGACTTGCACAATAGATAACTTGTTGGCAAAAAGAAAAATCTACAAAATTCTAAATAGCTGACATATGGGCAGCTTTTTCAACTACAGCAAGGATCTTAAAATATAATCTTATTTCTTGATTCACTAAAGTCTTGGCTGTTGCGCTTTGGCAAATAAATTGTGGCTATGAGCCTTTAAAAAGACTGACAGATCAAACCTAGGGTGGCTCAGCTCACTTCCTGGCCAGATCAGCCTGTTATTTTGGTAGCATCTAAAATCCATTTGTAATGCATCTGTGTGGTGTTGAAAGGCGGGAGGCATCTTACGATGTTATGTGTTTTCAATAGACTGCTGCTGTAACTCTAAGTCTTGGCCGGGCGTGGCTGAAAACGGGACATGTGTTCCAGTCCACTTTCCTGGTAAATAAATGCAACCATTTAAAAAAAAAAGAGAGAAGAAGGACTCGGGAGACAGGGATGATCTTCCAAAGAGAAGCAAGACCCAGAAAAAAAATCCATGAATTGCATATGTTTAGCTGTGTTAGGTTTTTGTGTCAATTTTTGTAGCTTATCCGGTAACTCCAGGCTTGGAGACAGGTCTTGGTTTTGTCGAAACAAGAAAAGGGGAATCATTTTACTTGGGGAAAAAACATGCTTCACAAAGGTCGACTGTGCTTAATAATACAAATAGAATATAAATATATAAAGGGACAAAAATTTGGGATTAGGCAGGGCGTTATTGCAGAAAGGGACAGGGGATGTTTGCAGTAAACATTCTAACCCCCCTGACCGCTCCAGTGAACGATCCAGAGTAATGAGCTGTGCATGAGTAGCTCGGTGGTTGTCGGCATACCCAGTAATCCCAGCCCTTCCGATCAAGGTGGCTGAAGATTGTGGCGCCATGAGAATGGGGACAGGTGAGTATAGCCGCTTTAATTCCACTTCATAGTCACCAAATACAAATATGTATTTTATTTTTTTATATATATATATATATATATATATATATATATATATATATATATATGTGTGTATGTAAATACATATACATGTAAATGTATATACATATATATGTACAAATTTCTTGCAGCATCTATGAACACTTTTTATACATTTACCAATTAAAATATGACATTTTCTAAGCACTGCCAATGACCATTATATTGTCTGTCAGTGGCAGATTGATGGCAAGAGGTTAAACATGAAGGTAAGGAAAGTCAGGCCCCAGGTACAAGTGAGACTGTCAAGCCAAATAGAGCCCGGTAGGGGATAAAGAACTAGTCACCAGTATTGCCTAGGCTGCCTGCAGCAGAATATTTTCCCTGTTACTGAATTGCCTTTTCCCGCAACTCATTTGAGGTGGATATCATGAGAGGAGCAAAGCATTGCTTGTTTAAAAATTTAGTTTATTTAGAAACTGGACCACACAGGTGGCACCATCCTGGCCTCTGTCTCATAACTGATTGTTACAAGAGTTACAGATTAAAAGTTTTCATTATATCACATCAAAGAAACATTGGGTTTCTGCACATTCATGTGGAAATTCCCTATTTATCATTGGTACAAAAAAAACTTTAATGATTTATTTTGTAAATACCCACTGTCAGTCCCTGAATGGAGTTACCGGAATGCCAAGTTCACAATTGTGGGATCTGCCCTGGCTAATAGGAATAACGCTTTATTAGTGCAGATTGCTTGCATTACCTGGAATGGATGTCAGAGGTGGTCATAACATGATGCTAATATGGCATGGTGCTTCACACTCAGATTATAGTTCACATCAGATGTCTGGATTTGGTTGATATCTGGATGCTGTTTAGAGTTTGTCATACTGTGTGATGTTTTTCTGGTTTTAGGGTTACATTAGTGGTGAAGAGATATAAAAACTGGGCACCTAAGGGCTCGTGTACACATCTTTGTATTAACCTACAATCCATATGCTTGTATAATGAGTCAGTAAGGGTGTAAATTTATTGGTAACGTCTAAGAAATTAATCCTCTGTAAAAGTGAAAGGTACTTTAGATTACTGCTTTCTGACTTTTTTTATAATCAAATTAGGCTCTGCATTCTGGAGGTAACACTTCAGTGTAGATTTTGATTTACATGTTGTCTGGCAGTTTGTTCCAGGTCTCTGGTATTAGGGAAAAGCTTCATTTAGTCACATAGATAGGAAAGCTATTCAATTTTGGCATTTTAGGAAAATTCTTTTTTTTTTTTTTTTTTTTTTTTGAATATTACCTTTCCCAGTGTCATGTAGAGCAAAGGTATGATTTGCTTTTGTTATCCAGAGCAGTCCTTCAGGACCTTTCTCTGAAACAGTGCTAGGACAAAAGTTATATTATAACAGATAAACTTTTCTTATTTCCATACATCTTTGTGGGTTTTTTTTAGTTTCTTTTGATGCTTGAGAGCTTATTAGTGCCAGTTTAGCTCATAAACTATGTTTGCTCTTGCAAAGATTTTCCATTTATGTCACTGATGGGGTGGATGTAAACTGACATAAGTACCAGGGATAGACTACTAAAAGGCCCTAATTGTGTAGATCACAACATGATTTAATGTGTATAACGGGTAATACATGTGATTATTGTATTCATTATGTGAAAGTTTTTTCCTACTTGCTTTATTTATTTTTGTATGTAAACCAAGCTATGGAGCAAAAGTGAGTGGGACAAACTGGAGTGCTGCCAGGGGTTATTGAGCAGTTACAGCTCAAAAAAAAAAAAAAAAATTAAACCGTGGACATACATTTGAATCATCATAAAAGCCTGGCAGAGATAGTTTGTTGTAACCCTTGTCACTTTTGAAGTATAGCTTGACAAATGAAACCAATGGAAAAACAACATATACTGAAGACCATTATTGCAAGTATTAAATACACAGTTATCAGAATACATTTTTTCCCCAGAATTATTTTTATGCTTGGCTCCATCCCCAGGCTTGTTCTGCTGTCCACTTTTATTAAGTATAGATGCTTTCTTGTTGAACTGAGGCTTATGTATTTAGGTTACTTGCGCATTGTTCATAGTTAGCAGTTGTATATGATCGTCTAGACCAGCAGTTACAAACTTTTCAGTTGGGCCATTTGTGTACAATATATGAAGCACTGCTATTTTTTAAGGCGGGTAGAAAGAAGCTGTAGGCAGGTGGCAGCCCCTGTATTGTAACCCAACTGTTCTATTCCCACCCAAAAACAATTGGGTGGTTACTGAAAAGTTTCGGGTGGTGCGCCCTGCTAAAAGGGTCTGGGGAGAACACTGATAAATATTCTTTGTGTATGATGAATGAAAAACTCTTATTAAAAAAAAAAAGCTTATAAAAATTTTATCACAGTGGTGTTGCTGCAAGCTCAGCTGAACTATAAAGCTATAAAAGCCTGTCATGGATTGTTTCCAGTGACATTGAATGCGTAGACACATTAGATTTAGTCGCTGGGAACAATCATGATAGTTTCCAGTAACATGAACGAAGGATATCTGCACACACAGCACTGGGTTTTGTTCTTTAAGGGGGGCTGTGCACTCCTCCCTTGGCTTGCATAGCGGTTGATAGGGATCATCATTCATGGATCCACCATGAGGTATCAATGAACTATGTTAGATGAGAGCTGTAAGTGTCAAAATTCTTGCATGAAATTATCATGGCCATTCATTTGAGATGATGATTATCTGATGTCTGACATAGCCTGATAAAGTCCTGACAGATCATTCTACTAAATGAAAATCATGTCCTCGGTCTTCTATAAGAAATATGTCAGTAGTCACCCCTAAAATTCTCAGCGTGTAAGAAAGTGTGGATAGTAAAAAAAATTCACACATATATCCTATTAAACATCGCTGTCATTACTTCCTAAAAGATTTTTAGGTTTGTCTGTAATATGTCCTTAGCAGCACATACCTATTGCCTGGTTTTGCATTACTTAGGGAAGATGATCCCTCTTGGGGATTGTTTGTGATAAGAGCAACACTCCATCTTCCTGTCATTTCTATGGTGTCATCCTGCTAGGTGTATATTGAAAAAGTAGAATTATGGCCAATAGTCAGGACATAAGTGTGCCAGATTTTCCATTTTTACACAAGGTAAGTTGTTTTGTTGTAGACTGGGAAGTGAATCATGGGGCTGCTAAAGCAATATCTAGCATTGTTTGCATGTTCTTGGCCTAATAATTATTCTGCTATGAAATGATTAGTGAGGGCAGATCCTTTCTTGAGCTTGCAAAAACCCAATCTCCCAGTCCTGATCTCTCTGGAATATGATGTGCTGTGTTCATGTAATTATGTAGTAGAAGCTATTTTATCGGAATTGACCCGTGTTGTTTTGTTTCAGGTTCAGCAGGTCCTGTGCATCCACTGGTTGACCCACTGGCAGCTGGACCTCACCTGGCACGGTTCCCATACCCCCCTGGTACCATACCAAACCCCTTGCTAGCACAGCCACCTCATGAACATGAAATGCTTCGGCACCCTGTTTTCGGTACGTATTTGTTTGATGATGTAGTTTTAAATTATTGAATATTGGGTCTGTAACTATTTCAACTTCAGTTTAGTAAGAAGTGGGGGCTGTTGTGTACTCCGTATTACATTTTGTGTTCTGTCATATTTCACATTATATAACAAAAATTTATCAGGAAAAGTTGTGATGTCTGTGAAACATTTGCCCATTTAGCACTGATCTCATCACAAGTGTTCTGAGAGGAGAAAACTGGTGGATGGGATGGCGTTATGTAGAAAGTAGAAATTGCTTACAAAGTTTCTCTTATCCAGTCCTGTTAGTGTCTGGATCTCCTGTTCTTACCAGGCAACAGAAGGGACCCTTTATTCTTTATCTATTGCTATTTAATGTACAGCACTGCGTAATATGTTGGCGCTATATAAATCCTGTTTAATAATATTATTAATTATATTGTTGTATTTATATCGGAAAAAAAATTAAGAATTGGATTTTTTTTTTACCTTGGAATTTCTTGTGTGACCTTTCTTTCAGGTGCTCATTACCCTCGAGATCTGCCTGCAGGTATCCCACCACCAATGTCTGCTGCTCACCAGCTCCAGGCTATGCACGCCCAGTCTGCAGAGCTGCAGAGGTTGGCAATGGAACAGCAGTGGTTACATGGTCACCCTCACATGCATGGTGGGCATTTACCCAGCCAAGAGGATTACTACAGGTGAGCCAGACTTTTGTACCTAGGTTTTTATATATTATTATTACATGTCACCTTAAATGGTCATTATTGTGTAGAAATTAGAAATAATGTGGAAATAAATTTTACTTTTGAATGTACAACACTATCAAGAGTTACAAATATGTGCCTCCAACCTCCTAAGCAAAAATTGAGAAAATGTTTTTTTGTCATATTTTTTAATTTTCCAGTTTTAACCTAGTACAGGAAAAAAGGACCATGGCTTCTTTGGCTTATATACAAAATGACTGAAGGCTCTTGACATTTAGTTAATATTATAGTAGGGGAAATTTTTTTTTTTTTTTTTTTTATAATCAGATACTTATAATTTTATATTTTGCAGCTTCTTACTAGTAATGTGTCGGGATGCATGGTGCTCACCACACTTTTATGTATTGTAAGATCCTAAAAGGGATCCATTCTCTTCTCTTCTCTTCTGTCAGTCTTGGGCCTCAATTCAAAAGCTCTGCTCATATATTCCCCTGACTAAAGTTTTTAGGGAACAAACATTTTGAGCAGATCTAGACTGGGCGTAGTTCTGCCTTTATTCCCAGTGGAGTTTATAGGACCAATAGTTGGCTAAATCACTCCACCAAGGAAAACCTGCAAAACCAATGTTTATTATAACATAACTCCAACCTTTGAAATAGTTGAGGCCCTTGGGTTTTATTCTGCTTTACTCAAACTTTTTTTTTTTTTTTTTTTTTTTGCTAATCTTTTCAGTCGTCTGAAGAAAGAAGGGGACAAACAGTTGTAACGATGGGATGACTTTGAACCTCTCCCTCCCTTCCAGCTACCTTAGGAGAGTCAGACTCCACACAACGGGTCCCCAGAGGCTGCGAGATTCCTTCTGTATTTAAAGACATGTCATAAACTGTCCTTTTTTCATCTGTAAAGACAACTCTTCAGAGCCACACCGGCAGCCCCCTGCATGACACATTCTTCCCCCAGCCTCGGGAGGGCAGTGGGTGTGGAGGGAGAGGTGGGGACAGCACTGGACACTGACAGCGGATCCAACAGTTTGTGATTTGGAGGTGCTACCCCATTACATAAACTCACTGTGTTCACACGAAGCCAGAGACTTGCTACAATGAAATGATACTCTGCCAGCACTGTTGGGTCTCCGGTGCTGCAATACAGATCCATTCTTTCTTTTGACATCAGCAGGAGACCCTCTTCATTGTACAGAGTTTTCCCAGTCTGCCCTTATCCTGTAAATACATTTCTTTTACTGTCCCTGCAGTGCAGTTACTACCTGTGAATTTCCATTAACATCTTGACTGCCAGTGGAATCTGTGCCATTAAGCCTATGGCAGCAAAGAGGTTAAGAATTTAAACATAACCACAGAGGTACTAAAGCTTTACCATTGATGTACCGGTAAAGCCCAAATAACACCCGTGATTCATATTTTTTATTTTAATTTTGGTAACCATCTTCTGGCTTCTTGCTTACTCCACATCTCCACGTCTGAGCCTATATAATCTACATTCTTAATTATCCGTTTTAGAGGAATATTCTGATTTTACTCCATGTTAAATCCACTCCAGATGTTCGGGTATCTCTGGAGAGTTGGGGGTCCCTCTTTCTCCCTCTGTTTTTATCCTAAGTTTGCGTCTCACTTGTAGATAGGGGCTACAGCGTTTTAAGTTGTAGAGGCAAAACGCACACAGGCTTGTGCGTATCTTCACTTTATAGCATTAAAGTTTCTGCAGGGTTAGAACTTTTATTATTTAATTTATAAGGAAAGCCTCCTATATTTTACTGTTTTTTGGGTCCTGCTATACATAATGCCAAGGGTTTTATTTGTACAGATTCTATTTAACCTGGGCCTATTTTTTAAATTCATGTCATTTTTTTTCCTTTTGTTTGTATGTTTTATCTCTGCCACCCCTTCCCCTCAGCGACAGGCCAGGGTCACGGTATTAGGACTCTAGGCGTGAGGGTGAGCAGTATGGAGGCACATTTAGTAACTGCTCCAACATTTTCTGTTTCAACAGGTGGGCCCTTAGCTGCGTGATTTCTGGTTTAAAGAAAGAATAAAAATATGCTACTTCTGCAGATGGCTTTTGTGGTAAAGCAGTGGTCCAGATGCTTGGAATTCTCTTCCACAAAAGCTCCTAGCTGAATCCATTTCCCAAACCAGGCGATACCCCTGCCGCACCGACTGTTATTGTTTTGGCAAAGTGCATCTTAGGGTTGCGCCAGATCACAAAGGTTATAGTCAAGCACCCCTTCACTTATCATACTGTCTTTTCAAAATTCTGGTGGTGTAAGGTCTTGAGGCCCAAACTCATTTTTCTGCAGGTGCCCTCGCTATCTGTAAAAGTTCACCAGTTCAAAGTTAGAGGAAGAATTCTGTTTGGTAGGCACAAGTGACATTTTTCAGTGCTGAATACATCCAAACGGTTACATGGGGCATCTAAAAGGTTTATTTGGCACCGAGCATTGTCACCGAGTACTTGTAACCAGTTTTATATAGAGTGATGCAGTGATCTGCATGTCAAATGCCCTATCCCATCTTTCATTCCCATTCAGAGCATCATGGGAGTACAGTTCAACCAGCAGCTGGACAGCCAAAGATAGACAACCCTGAAGTAGGTCGTATGCCACTAGAATTTCAATTCTTCTACTTACTATAGCATTTTTACACTACAGTTAAGAATATATTTGCACATCTCAATGTGCTGTACTCTTTATATTTGTATGGATTTCCCCTTTGCCCTCCACAAGTGTCAGGGTGCTTGACTCCTTTGTCCTTGCAGGCTGTTTGGTGTGTAGCCTGTTCGGCGTTGAGGAGACCCCTGCAGTAAGTTGTGCACTAGGCCTCTCCCCAGCACTGAAGGGCTAGAATGTTTACTGCCATAAGGCCTGGTGACACACCGGTCTCCTGCCACACTGGCAGAAAAAAAAAATCAGTTTAAGAAAGTCGACTGTTGTCTTTCAGTTATTTTTGTTACTTTTTACCACTCCACTTTGTTTTGTTCTTTCCTATTTTTGTAATTTTTCGGACGTACCTCGTTCAGTGTGTAAGAAACTGTAAAGCTACTTGTTTCATGACGCCATTTAGCAGAATGTACATCCAGACTGCTCCATTTCTATATATATCTTGAAGATTTTAATGTATATAGGAGTAGTTTGCCATGGGGCTAGAAACCCAGAAATTCGTGAATTCTGTGTTTTCTCCATTTTGAGTATTTTGTAATTTTTTTGGAAATATTTGTGGACATAAACAATAAAGCAAGCTACACCACAGCAAACCGTTCCCTGCTTCTGTCATTCCTACTCGTACAGGGGGGCTGTCATATAAAGATCGGCTTGTAATACCTGACACATCACACGTAAAATACGGCTCCATAAGAGCTCTGAAAGGAAATAATTTTGGAATAATACTTTATTGGTGCCTTATTTTATAAATATGTTTCATATACGGATCTAGGCGTTCTGTATTGGTTCTGAGTTAGACTTTGCAAGTAGCATTTGTTATTAATGAAGACAATAAAATCAATTAGTTCACAGATCAGATAAACAGGATGAACCTTCTACTTTCCAGACAGATTGTGAATACAAAGTTGATATATTTCAGTATACCAGGTCAATTACCCCACAATCTACAACCAGATCAGTACATCCACATTAAAACAAATATCAGCTAGAATAAATTCAGAATGACATGAAATGCTAACTATTATGTTTGCCATTTCTGGAGAACAATAAAAGAAAATAAATTACAGGGTAAACTTTAGTGAGTGTCAATAACAAAGCTCTATCTATAAACCAGCAGTGAGAAAGGAAGAATGTGGAAAGAAATAAAGTGGCTTGTGCTTGATACATTCTTAATAAACACTATAAATAGAAATACTTCATGCTGATAACATTGCATTTCACCTGCCACATTTATACACAATGCCATCTCAAAAAACATCACTTTACAGAACTATAGTCTTATTCAACTATTTAGAGCGGAGTTTCTCATCCTTTCTAACATAGGGGAATGTTAAAATAACTTTCAGGTCTTCAATGAACCCCTGCTATAATTACTACATCCACAATTCCTAGTAAAGTGATACCTTGGCTAACGATTTTTGCTCTGAGTTTCAGACTTGGCTAACGAAGATGGACTTGGCTTTCAAATGGATTTGTGGATGTGCAATGGCAAACTGCAGCCGCGGTGAGCTGTATTTGTTTCGCTTCCGCTAACGAGTGTAATTCAAGAACAAGTTATCTTCTTTAGCTGAGGTATCACTACATCAGTGTGGAGGTCAGTAGGAAGAATGATTCTTACATTGCTGGCCAGTGGGATGAATGTCACCCTTACAGATAGCCAAAAGATCATTGGTGTCGCTTAAACTGACCTGAGAGGCACAAACTGCTCAAGTAACTCCTAACGAGTAAAAAAACAAAAAAAACCCAAACTTTCTCTTTTATTTACACATAACTGGTGCTTTTTATCTCAGCCTATGCAACTGTTAGGCCCATTTTGCACACTCTTGGTCCAAAAGCACCAGCCATATGGGTTTGTGTTTTTCAGCCCTCTAAGTCCCATCTGCAGTCTATGGCTGGTAGTGAGGTGCCAAGTAAAGTAATTTAGTCATTCCAGAGAAAACAATGGAAACAATTTTGTAAGGTAAACTCAAAAGTAAATCCCTTCATGCCATTCAGTTAGCGTTCAATCTCCAATGTATAGGTAAGGGGACTGGATGATAGAGTGGTGCCCTGAATATAGGCTCCAAATACAGGAGTGGGGTGTCAGCCAATATGCACGGATGTGACATTCTGCATGGGAAGAGGCCCTGTCATGCCAAAATTGAGTTTATTAGCACAGTGGTCCTCCTTGTCAGTTTTTCAGGGCTTGTCAGTGATCCAGTATGCATTGGCACTAATATTCTTTTTGTCATTGTTACAGTACAAGCATTGTCACTTTTAGGAGTTATCCCTATTGTGTGTATTCCTAATTTTCTTACATTGCGTATGGCGGTTGTAAAGAACCTTTCAGCATCAAATGATACAGTCTTACACTTCAACATCATCCAAGGCTTCTTTGTCAGGCAGCAGGATTCACCATTTCCAGGCACAGCATTACATTCAAGAGCAGAAAGTGCACTTTGGGCTTTCTGCCATCAGTTCATACATCTTTACAATTATCTTTTGGATATAGCAGCATCAGCGGAGGCAGTTTAACTGACCTGTTCCTTTTTAAATTCTGAATTTTTTTTTGTTTTTTTGTGTGTGTAGGACTTTTGCCTCTGGCTTCGCTGCTTCCCGGATATATTTATTCTTTGTTTGGTTTGCAATCACATGTTACTGAAGTTTGCCTGGAGCGGCCGGGGTTTTGTACCTATCCTATCTACCTGTTCTATCCTATTTATAGAGAGGATAGAGGATCCTAAATATAGTCAGTGTAGAGAATGCTCTTTCTAGAAAGTCCGTATAGAGGATCCTCTTTATAGTCAGTATGGTGGATCCTATTTATAGTGAGTCTGTATAGAGCAGTGGTCGTCAACCTTTTCGTTCCCGCGGACCACTAGAATCACCGGCTCCCGATAGCTCATGCGCCGGGAGCCCGCTGTCACTCAAAGGAGAAAAAACCTCCCCCAGAGTCATGTCATTGTGACATAACCCCGACCACTCTCCCATCGCGAATCTGAGCCCGCAATAGGAGTGTCCAGGGACACTGCCCGCCCACTTCCCCGAGCCTGGGAACTGTACAGGGGATGTGGTCCGCAGCTCTGGCCGGTGCATCCCCCCCAGCGTGATCCTTCTCCTGATCCCGCTCAGGGAAGTATTGACCAGAGCCGCGGACCCCCAAAATTTTTTACACAAACCAGCAGTGGTCCGCAGACCACCGGTTGGTGACTGCTGGCATAGAGGATCCTATTTATAGAGAGTCGGTAAAGAGTATTCCATTTATAGAGTCAGTATAGAGGATTCTTTTTATAGAGAGTCGGTATAGAGGATTCTTTTTATAGAGAGTCGGTATAGAGGATTCTTTTTATAGAGAGTCGGTATAGAG
>NC_092868.1:40704388-40704556 GCF_032062135.1 Pyxicephalus adspersus | reverse complement strand
GAGTCGGTATAGAGGATTCTTTTTAGAGTCGGTATAGAGGATTCTTTTTAGAGTCGGTATAGAGGATTCTTTTTAGAGTCGGTATAGAGGATTCTATTTGTAGAGTCGGTATAGAGGATTCTATTTGTAGAGTCGGTATAGAGGATTCTATTTGTAGAGTCGGTATAG
>NC_092868.1:40642782-40703706 GCF_032062135.1 Pyxicephalus adspersus | reverse complement strand
TTCTGGCTGCAGCAGCGTCTCTCTTCTCTCCTCTGCCAGCATCGTGTCTTTT
The DNA here is from genome assembly GCF_032062135.1 of Pyxicephalus adspersus. Classification (NCBI taxonomy): domain Eukaryota; kingdom Metazoa; phylum Chordata; class Amphibia; order Anura; family Pyxicephalidae; genus Pyxicephalus; species Pyxicephalus adspersus. The sequence continues at coordinate 40,703,654 of NC_092868.1, read as the reverse complement.
CCTGTTTGTAAAGCAGGAAAGAAACCGGCACAGCGCCACCTGCTGTTCCATGTCCTAACTGCCGAACAGTGGAGAAAAAGCACAGAGTGATCAGAAGGGGAATTTGGGAATATGGTGTGTTTTTTTTCATTAAAAAAAGTATATAAGACCTACCCTGAAAATAAGACCTAGTGTGTTTTTGGAAGCCCAAAAAAATATAAGACAGTGTCTTATTTTCGGGGAAACACGGTATCTATGCAGGCTGTGTGTTATTCATCCTCTCACATCACAAGTTTGTCTGACACTAAATATTACACTATGCCCCTGGTAGGCTTTGTGTCACTTGATGGGTGTACAGGAATAATGTCTAAGTATTGCATGTATTGAAAATGATGAGTGAGGTAGTAACGTGGGTGGGCCAGATATAGTTCATTTTCGTAATTCTTTGGTGGGCCAGAATTTGACACTCCTGATATAGAGGATCCTCTTTATAGAGAGTTAGTCAGTATGTAACACAGGACTTGTATGTTCCCCAAAATGTGTCAGTTACTGCTCTTCTACTATAGCCATGGATTGACTGTTTAGCTCATCGTACTGCTCCTCTTTCCTCTGAGCTCTGCTGCCTATCGATGGCATAAAGCTGATTCCAACTTAAATTCAGATTCTTAAGCTGTATACATAATATATATTTAAGGGGGGGGATGTATGACTATACAGCTGCATTGATTTGTCTTGTATGAGAGAGCTTTGTGCTGCAATGTTTGTTTTTTTGAGTATGGCAACAAGAGGTAGTGTTTAATACTCAAAGCAATAACTTCCTTGGTATTGACATATTTCCACTATTATCCACTTTCAGTAAAATCCACAAGAACTAAATCTGCCTATTGTGGGGTTTACCAAATCACATTCATTATATAGCAATCTTATTTTCCCCTGAAAACACCTCATATTGTTCTTTCACTGTATACCTAATTTTAGCTTAAAGGCCTGGTACCAAAAAGTTTCAGCTACATGTTTTTCAGTTGATAAAATACTGCTTAGGTTCCATTTCTAAATTGTCAATGTTAATCTGCATAGTATACTGCAAGCCCCATATGCTAGCAGATGGCTCACTTACAACAGTTTCACAACATTACATGGCAGGGATTCTCCAGATGTTGCTAGGGGTTCTTGAGCAATTTTTGCCTCTGAGGTCAGTTTGTGACTCTAATGATCTTTTTGGCTATTGGTAACATTCTCCCCACTGGCCAGCAATGTAAGAAGAATTCTTCCTACTAATGAAAAGCTTATTACACTGTACACAAACATACTACACTGTACTTAATGTGGAAAAAATTCTTTGTAGAAAACAACCTTTTGTTCCGTACTTCAGCTCTTATAAATAAATTGAGAAAAAATACAACCTGATCTGCAGCCACACATTTTACCACTAGATGGCACCAAGCACATTTAGCTGCAGCCTACACTGGCAGTTTAGAGGCCTTTCTGTTCTATTCCAGCACTTTGATTTTTTAGCATTTGTGGGAATTTTACAATGATATTTGCATATTCTTCAAAGGGAGAAGGGAAAAAAATAACACCAATTATATGCTTTGAGCTGCAATAGTCTCTCCCGCCAAGGCAGCATTGGAGCAATTCAGTATATAACCCAAGCAGCACCAAGGACTTTTACTTGCAAATAATAGATCCTTTATTCCACCATACAGCAATCTGAGAAAAAATTTCCAATTTATATAAAAGAAAACATTTTGGACTGAAAAGAAATGCCTTTAATATATCTGCAAATTTCTCTGACATCATCTTTGTGGTTTGCATATTTGTCCTCTTCTCTTGTTTACGACAATTGTCTACCTACTGTAAGTCCATACATTTCAAGGATAAATAAACCTACACTCTTAATGTGGTGGTAGCAAAGGTTTCATGCTAAAAACACCTGCTGATCTTGCTTGAGTACAGAGTACCTGTCACTTTTTGTAAAAGAAAACTTTTTTGTGTAAACTACTAATCCCATCAACTCTTGGTTAAAGGAAATATGCAAAAGCAGACAAGTTTCAATAAAGAAAACGGCTGCACCGCATGTCTGTAAAATTGTAAAATCGTAAAATCTTGGACCTGCAATCAATCAAAGCACTATTTCAGTCAGCAATCTGTCAGAGGCAGAAGGGAAGTTCTGGTTTCAGCAGATTTATGACTCTTTAATATACTGGAATGGAAATACTACAGAGATTTCTTTCTGCTACTAAGAATACAAACCTTTTTATTTCTGCAAATGATTGTATATGATTAATGCTTACTCAGTTTGGGGGTGTAGTACCTCAAAGTGGTCAGTAGAGGGCTTTAAAAGATCACATTATTTGGGAAAATGAATGGACCTAAGGCTGAGAGTTATAATGAATGCATTCATATGTGTCTAAACCTACCATAGGTAATGAATTTCGTAAAGCACTGTTGAAGAAAAATGAAGACATGCACAAATATGTCCACCCTCTTCCTAGATTGTAAGCTCTTCGGGGCAGGGTCCTCCCCTCCTCCTGTGTCACTGTCTGTATCTGTCTGTCATTTGCAACCCTTATTTAATGTATAGCGCTGCGTAATATGTTGGCGCTATATAAATCCTGTTTATAATTATAATTATGTCTGTGTAGTCACAACAGGTGCACTTTACAAAAATGCAATTTTTCGACTGACAATAAGGGCAGATTTGTGACTATTGAGTGGCAATACAGCAAAATCTAAAATGCCGCTTATACCAATCCATATGCCTATGCATTTACTTTTTTATCTCCCATTGAAAACTTGGATTTGAATAAACATTGCAATTTCTTTGGTAAAGTGAATAGATCCTAAAATATGTAAGCTACCATCTCTGAACTCTTGGAAATGTTATGCTTACCCTCTGATTTCCGTACTTGTAAAGTGTATGACCCTGAAAAGAATCTCTGGAAAAAGAAAATATTGTAAATGTGTAATTTGTATGCTTGCTAGGTGACTCAAGCTGTTAATTCAGAGGATGGGCTTGATAGCCAGGCAGAGAGCATTGTCAGGGATTGTAATAGCAGCCAATGTATTTCATTTACAACAGGTATCCCTTTGATGAAAGTGTAATTACACACGTGTCTCTTGATGCGACCTGGCACAAATGCACCTAACCCGATGATGGGGATTAATGTCTCCCTCTGTGTATGGTGCCAGCATCTGTGATATTTTTCCATTCTTTGTGTCTGAGGTAGGTTCATGGGTGTCATTTCACAGAACATCAGAGCACCGTGGGGACACAAACACTGCTCTACCCTTTGGCAGTGAAGATTCAAAATACCTTTACCCAGAGACCACTAAACTCCTTGTACATGCTGTTATCATCTCTCGTCTGGACTACTGTAACCTCCTCCTCTGGTATTCCACTAACCCGACCCTATCTCTTTACAATCTATTATGAATGCTGCAGCCAGACTCATCCATCTATCTGACTGTTCCTCTTCTGCCGCATCTCCTTGTAGTTCTGTTCATTGGCTTCCATTTCACCTGAGAATCAAATTTAAGCTCCTGTGCTTTGCCTTCAAATCCCTCCACAGTTCTTGTCCCACTTACCTTTCTGACCTGGTAAAAAAAAACTCCCCCAGCTGCTCTCTCCGCTCCTCCAATGACCTACTACTGACTTCCTCACTCATAACCTCATCACACGCATGGATACAAGACTTCCCTAGAGCTGCCCCAACTCTCTGGAATGATCGATCTTGTCCTATTCGGCTTGCTCCTACTTTCTGCTCATTTAAATGAGCACCTAAAAACTATTTTTTCAAACTTGCCTACCTGTCGTCTTCTGTCTCCTAAACCCTCACTACTTCCCACCACTACATATCTCCCATCCTTTTGTGTGTTACTTCCCCCACCCACTAGATTGTTAGCTCTTAGGGCCGGGGTCCTCTCCTCCTTGTGTCACTGTTCACGTCTGTCATTTGCAACCCCTATTTCATGTACAGCACTGTGGAATACGTTGGAGCTATAAAAATCCTGTAAATAGTAACATGTTTGCATCTAAGTTTTATTAGGAATGCCATCTGCATGGGGAAACTATGTAAACTGCACTGGTCTTTTTAGAAAATGCTGCTTGCTTGGCTGTCATACTACAGGTAACTAGCATTTCATAAGGAGGACAGACTACTTTTTCTTTCCTTAGATGTGTCATAAAGTTTGAGAAGTATAATAAGAAATGCTGGGGGCAGGGGAGACAGGCAAGCAGGGTGGGCATAAATAAAATAAAAAGCAGTACAAATTAGTTTTCTATGACTGATTTAAAAGGAATTCTCTCATTTTAGTATCTCCCAAATCCTATTGTATTTGATCATTCCCTATGACCCAACTGCCTTGTGCATTTATTCTCGTAGGATAGGTGTCTACAAAGCAGTGAATCTGACATTGACTGAAACACATGGAACTGGAAGATTCTCCTGCATGAATAATTCTATGTATGTCAGTTTCACTGCTTTACAAATAGACCCTATTAAGTACATGATTATGGGACTTGGTGTGCAGAGCTGTAGGCATCCTCAATATAATAAAGTACTGAATTATAAGGCTGTCCACATGGGGGCAGTATTGTATTAATCACCATGTCCTAACACTTGTGTTAATGTTAGGTGCAGATCTAGATGGTAAGTCCATCATCACATGCGCCAATATATCATGCAGTTTGACAGCAAAGCTTACATAATGCACAATATTGGACCCTTTTATTGCAACTAATCAGGTCTTAAGTAGTCAGACTACCTTTTGTATAGCAAGTAAGAAAGTGTACTGTCTACAGGCAGGATTAAAGACAGAAATTTCTGCATGTGTGGAAAGCAGAGGTTATTATTATTATTATTATTATTAATAAACAGGATTTATATAGCGCCCACATATTACGCAGCGCTATACATTAAATAGGGATTGCAAATGACAGACTAATACAGACAGTGATACAGGAGGAGAGGACCCTGCCCCGAAGAGCTTACAATCTAGTAGGTGGGTGAATTTACATACAATAGGATGGGAGATATGTAGTGTGGGAAGTAGTGATGGTTTCAAATGACAGAAAAAGCCGGGTAGGCAAGTTTGAAAAAATGGGTTTTGAGTGCTCTTTTAAATGAGCAGAAAGTAGGAGCAAGCCGAATAGGACGAGGAATACCATTCCAGAGAGTTGGGGCAGCTCTAGAGAAGTCTTGTAACCGTGCGTGTGATGAGGTTATGAGTGAGGAAGTCATTAGTAGATCATTGGAGGAGCGGAGGGAGCTGCAGGGGGAGTATTTTTTAACCATGTCAGAGATGTAAGTGGGACAATAACTGTGTAGGGATTTGAAGGCAAAGCACAGGAGCTTAAATTTGATTCTAAGGTGAAATGGAAGCCAATGGAGAGAACTACAAAGAGATGCAGCAGAAAAGGAGCGGAGGGAAGGATGGATGAGTCTGGCTGCAGCATTCATAATAGATTGTAGAGGAGAGAGTCGTGTTAGTGGAATACCAGAGAGGAGGAGGTTACAGTAGTCCAGACGAGAAATGATAAGAGCATGTACAAGGAGTTTGGTGGTCTCAGGGGACAGGTAGGGGCGGATTTTGGAGATGTTGCGTAGGTGAAAGTGACAGGACCTGGAAATGTTCTGAATATGGGGGGTGAATGAGAGGGCCGAGTCAAAGGTGACACCAAGACAACGTGCCTGAGGGGAGGGCCGAATAACAGTGTTGTTAACAGTTAGATAATTGTCAGGGGGGGGATTTGGAATTTGAGGGGGGGATGATGATGAGTTCTGTTTTATCCAGGTTGAGTTTCAGAGGTATGAAAATGCTGGAGGAAAAGCTTAGGCTGTGAAGGAGAAATGACTATTCTAGCAATGTATGACCCTTTTCAATCCCTGCACATCTTTCTATTGGCTCCATGTTACTTACCTCTCTGCATTCTGTGCAGCATGTGTGCCTACAGCAGGTAATAGTGTAACACCTCCTGCTTTCATCCCTTGTCGGTACTTCTTCCCTGCAGGCTTCATTTTTCTTCATCATTAATATGAATGATCCTTGTAAATTAAAGGCACCTGTGTGAGCGAGAACAAGATTTATGACTTTATTTTCCTCATTCAGCTTTCAGGGTCAGAAGTTTAAATTGCGGCCCACCTCCCTCACTGCTACATTGGAATTAGGCTCCAGGGCTGGCATATTCATCCTTGCTAAACATGTAAAATATATTAGTTATATCCTATTCATATTTAACCATAACCATGCAAATATAGCCATATAAACAATTTCTTTCTATTTGCTTTATTGGCAATTATCTCAGGTCAATGTAAACCCTGCTTTGTTTACAGCTGTCTGCAGTTTGCATTATACATTGCTAAGAAATAAGGGAGAATCACCTTATGGTTAGCATGAAAATCCCCCTGGAGGACATAACAGAGAGCAAACAAAATGACAGAGGTTCCATATCCAATCCAAAACTTTAATGAAAATGATTAGAGATGGCAACTTTACATATCTCTCTACACCACTAAGTGGCAGCCTACCAAACTTCATCCTGGCCCTGTCTGATGCCACCCAGTTTATGAAGAATAGAAAGCTATGCCCAAGCTTGACATTGCACAAGTGCCTCTGATCCAATGCCTGGCATGACTACAGACTAGCCATAGGAATTGCTTGGCAAAGTAGGTGGCCATGCACAATGGGAGCTGGATATGTCAGGTCTGAAGGTAAACTTTATAGGTAGGTGGCTGCCACTCTGTAGAGAAGGTAAGACATTTGAAAGGACATCTTCACTAAAAGTGAATTTACATCTAAAGGCTTGTATGGTTGTCTAAACTGGTCTCACATCCAGGTACAATGTAATGCAAGAGCCTCCTCAATCCATTATTTCTTATGAGTCACCTAAATCCTCCATCACTGTGTCTCACACACTCCCCCTCCCAGACACTGCAGACCACAAAGGGAGGAATTCAGCAGCACAATTAGTTCTGCCAACCTAAAAATCAGTGAGCAGCACAAGGTGTGGCCAGGTGCCTATTAATAAGCTGCAGTTTTATGAATCAGAAGCAACAATGCCACATCCACTGCAACATCTGCTCATTCCACTGTAGTGCATGCATCCACCGCCTACACAAGGAGAACCCTGTCTTCAATTCAGTATTAGATAAAGTCTAGAGGCGAAATCTATTGGCAGGATCACCAGGTATTATGTCACTTTGCAACCACAACAAGAGCCCAATTTGCCTTATGTCCTATGGTGCTGCATTGGTGTGTGTTAAACATGTTGCATTCTTGCAGTGCTTTAACAAATTGGAATGTGCTGCAGCATAAAATTTTTATATACAAGTTAGGATTTAAAAAAACAAACAAACAATGCATGTTCACAATATTTTGCCATGCACACCAGAGCTATGCATTTTGTGCACATTTGTGTGCGATCGGTGGAGACCATGAGTTCCAATGCACTACTGTACTTTGTGATGCAATGCATTTTGGAAAATACTGGATCTGTTTTCAATGAATTGTCTGTCTTTCCACAACCCATAGTAATGTGCGACTCCTGAGGCTGGGTTCACAACAAAACACAAAAATGTACCAGGAAAACAAAACACTGTTTTTGCAATGTGTCGATATGTGTTTAATGCATTTCAGTTTTTGCTTGTACTGGAGTTATATTATAGGGATTATGGATAAAACAAACCAAAAATAGTGTAGCAGTGTTTTATTGTTCACAATATTCATTCTCATAGAGTTTAATAGCAGGGTGTTTAGAAATGCATCACGCCCCAATAGTGGGTACAATTTTTCTTTGGGAAACCACCTAAACCAAAACCCACTTATTGTGAATGAGTCCTGAGGGACTGTTCCTGCTATAGCAGCATTGCCATGCCTCACAATTTTTGTGCTGCCTTGGGCTGTCTAATCAAATGAATGAACGCAATGCTTAGTGCATCACACCACGCAATAAATTATGCATGCTCTGCTTTTAAAAGCACAGCAGTGTTTGGCAAAGTGCAATTAAGAATGAACGGCCATTCTGTGCACCAATGCATGTCGTGTGCAGGAGGATGTATGAGTATGTATGTATCTCCACCCTGTGACACTAAACATGGATGTTGGAAATGTATGAGAGAACCCTAACATACATTTTAGTGGAAGACATGGAATTTTATATATGTATGTTTAGAGAATAATCTTTATATTAGCATTTGAAGTCCCAGGGTCCCAGGGTTGAATCCCGTCCAGGGCACTATCTGCATGGAGTTTGTTTTTTCCCCCTAAATTTGTGTGGGTTTCCTCCCACACTCCAAAAACATGCAATTAGGTTAATTGGCTTCCCCCCAAAATTGTACTAAAGACATATGACTATGGTAGGGACATTAGATTGTGAGGCCCTGTGAGGGACAGCTAGAGATATGACTATATGTGCTGCGTAATATGTTGGAGCTATATAACTACTGTCTAATATTATTATTGGGAGAGCAGCGCCATGCTGACCTCTGATTAATGGATGTAATATGGTGGCATTGCCCCTAATCCCAAACCGCTAGTCCCCTCAACCTCCCTGACAAGTGAGTGGATTGTCAAGCGGAGCTCTCGTCTTCCCCTGTGACAGCGAGGGGATTAATTAGCTCTTCCACCATCTCCTCACAATTCATGAAGCCTCCTGAGGAAGCCTGGGCGGCAGCACGTGTTGGGGGGGTGCGTTGCACACCGTCCCGGGAAGTTTGTCCGGGGAGGGGGGCTTATTTGTTCTTTAATGAGAAGCGTCTGCTGGCGCACACCTCCCCCGCTTGTCCCCTGCGGTAGGCCTCATTAGAGCGAGGTGCCGTGCCGGGGATTAATCACAGGATGCTGCCGCTGTCTGGGAATAAAGGTCCTCAGTGATTCTGCTTTAATTACCAGGCAAGCCCTGTCATTAGCGCAGGCGGCACACGGCATTCCCAGAGGCTAGACGGCTCAGCGAGAGGCCAGCTCCGGCCCAGATCACACACAGCTCCGGCCTAGGCAGCCTGTGTGCCCTGCAGCGCCTCCTGACCCCCCAGCCGTCACCTACACATCTCTCCCGGCTGCACAACCATCACATCGCACTCCATAATTTGCTGCAGCCTTTTGTCTTCCTCAATTCCTGCTTCCTTCCCACATAGCACCAACATCTCTGCTAAACTGGCCACTACAAGCAAAGACATGGCGGTGTGTCAGGGGACACAGGGTCAGGGGGAGACTCGGCTTGCTTTTATTTTACTTATGTGATTAGATTTTGAGTCAAAGAGGTTAAAGTCCATGCAAACTCTTGTTAATTTAGTTTAGTTATAAAATACATGTCTCATTTTTCCATCCTTTGTCGCATTTCAATGCTGATAATCTTCTGCAGCCATTCTACAATCACTTCATATGTGCATGCAGTCCAGCAACCATTGCATGAAGTTCCCAGGGGTTCTCTTGATGGTGAAACCAGAGCTGGAGGTCATAGTAATGATTTTAATGCATGGACATGGTGTTGTTACATTGTTAGAGATGTTCTGAACAAGGACCTTAATAGTGAGATGAACAGGCATTTATTTTTTTTTTAATTGCATATTAGGGGTTAACATACATTTAAAATGTGTGAGAGCCTTTTGTGATTGGGTTGACGGTCATGCTTATCTTGGATAAAATATCTGACATGTACAGTGGTCCCTGACATCATTCATCAATCTGCCATGGTGGATTGCTAATGGGGTGCCAATCACTCATCCCCTCTCTATAGAGAAGAACTATGCTGTGTGTACAACACCCCTTCATTCATCCGTCAATTAAAGCAATTATGTGAAAGATTATTTTCAGTGACAATCCTCTGACGCCCATCAGACGTCTATACAATCTTGACTTCAGTTCCTTTATTTTTGGTTAATCACTTCAGTTACCCTTTCATTGCTGGAGTTTGTTTATTAGGGACACATGATGATTTGTTCATTTCAGGCCTGAATATTACTGAAGTTGAATTTGTTAATATTTTACCTTCCATTGTTTCTCCTTTCCCCTTCAATGGCATTCTAATGAAATAGTTCAATGAAACCTTTCTGTTTTCCATACATATTAATTTTTATAGATAAGGCAACGTAAATAGGTCTCTTTCCTGCTTTATGCAATGAACAAAGATGGTAGGATTTGCTGTTAGGGTGCTATAATTAGGTTCCTGAAAACAGGTGAGTGTGGGAAAAAAGAGGTGGACTATTGACAAGCCAAACTGGGGAAAAAAAAGTCTAGATGCATGTCTATCTGACATTCTGCAGTGTCAAATGCACATTGAGAAGCTTTGCACCTTGAATGAGTAAGCAATTTCAGTTCAGGAGAGGATCCTGTACAACTGTAAAAAACAAAAGTTCAACTTTAAATTACCTAAAACATGTTTTATGAAGACTGCCAACCTCTAGAGCAGTGTTTCTGAACCAAGGTTTTGTGGAACACTAGGGTTCCTCTAGAGGTGGCTAGGGGCTCCATAAGCAATGATCAATCTCTACATCTCAGGTCAGTTTGACTGACACTGATCTGAATCCGAATCTTTTTGGCCCATGGATCACCACACCATTATACTGTGAGCTATGGATATAGTAATTATAATAGGAGGGGTTCCCTGAAGCTATTTAAAGTTATTTAAAGGGGTCTCCCATAGTAAAAAGTTTGAGAAAGGCTTTTGTAGAGTAAAAATGTGGTAGCTTTACTGTTTTTAGATACACAAGCATGTGCTGCTTTAAAAAAAACTAGCCAGTCAGAAACTCCAGTTCTTTAACCTCCAGTTGTAATTGTAGTAGTGAAAAACTTGTCCAGTTATTAAGTTGTATTCTTGTCTTCTCATTAAGACTGACATTTCCACTGCTAATAGCCAGTACTGAAGACAATCACTCTATGGAGTGAAGGAAGATAAACCTGACAATTAAAGAGCTGTTAGCCATGCCTGGACAAACCGACCATCTCACAATGTATTTTTGGGCAGACAGTTTAGGTACCAATTGGGCAAGGAAACCTAGAATGTTTCATCAAGAACCTTAGCTTAGGGCCCCATACACAACAAATTGTTACTCGATGTGTCACTGAAAAGGATAGAGTGGAAGATCATCATCTAATATTTATGGACACTTACAACTCCTGGAGCTTTCTTTCCTTCACATTGACAGCGCCTTTGTTGTTTCACTGCATTATGATCCTTTAAGGTAGAAGATAGGAAAATCAGTGCAAGCCTGAAAAAAGAGGAAGATAGAGAATACTGGGCAAAAAGCAACCCAAGAAAGACAAGACTTCACTGTTACAATAAAAGTGATACAGGGTATAATATATCAATGCCTATAAACACTGCCTCTGTAACTGGAACTCCCCACATGAAAGGCTTTAGTAGACACAGGGCAGTTAGGCTGAATTTATTTAGCTTCAATAAAAGGGATCTTACTGCCCTGGAGCTTGTAAGTGGCCTGTAAGTAAGTAAGAGGAAGGCTGCAGAATCAGAACATTCTGACATGGCGTGTCTCACTGAGCAGTGAAATACAGAAAGCTCAGGTTGATTCCTTGGCTCTGAAGTTATAAAAGTACACTAGTTACAGTACAGATTATTTGGAAATCCTATCGAAGATATCCACAAATGACTTAAAAATCAAGTTTCCTCTGCAGCAAAAAACTGCAATAGTTGATCATGATTATGAGATTCTGTATCTTTATTGAGGGTTTTAAATTACTTCCTGCTTAAGAAAGCAAAAATCCTCTTTGTAAAGATGGCGTGCCAGGTCTCATACCCAAGGCCAGCTTTGTTGCACTGTCTGTTAGAAACACTGACCCTTGGCATTCAGATGCTCCTTTCTCACAGACATGTCTAGTTTTCATCTTGTCCGTCTTTTCCCTCTCATCAAGCATAAGGCCCTGTAGTCTGTCTCCCCTCCTCATCGCTCTTGGCTGCTTTCCTCCTCTTCTGCTTCCCTCTGAAGAATTTCACAGCGGTATCTCCAGCCTCACAGTGCTCCTTGTCAGTATCAAAGCAGGAGTCTGACTTTGAAATCGGCGAGGTGCGGCCCACAGCTTCAGCCAAAGCTTTGAAACTTACAAAGGGAAACCTAAAGAAATAAATAAACCAAATAAAACAACTTGCACAGACGCTTTACCGCCAGTTCCGCTTCCATTTTTCGGGAACACGGGAGGCTCCCGCACCAGCTGATTCCTAGGTTTAATAATACTGATATGATAAGTGCAGCTTTTAGGAAATGCTTTCATCTTACGGGCCAACAAGGCCTGTGCAGTAGGCTAAACTATCAGATTGGCTACATACAATTCTTACGTTCATGAATAAACAATCATATGGAAATGTGTGTGGCCAACACTGGATTTCGCTGAAGAATGTATGTGCCTATGAACAAATGGATTTATGTCAACCAGGGTTCAACCATCATCATTTAATACATGAACTCTTGACAGATGGTGCCAAGAGCTTTGCAATCATGATCCCTCTTTACTGCCTAGCTTTTCCTCCCATGCTGCCCTGTCAGGAGACCGGACATTGTCCACCTGACATTTATTTCATCTTTGTGGTCGCAGGAAGGAGGTGAACCTGAAACTTTAACTTTGAGCCCGGAAATCACTCAATCCTCCTTATCCCATCAAAGCATTCTTCATCTCTGTGAAAGCTCTGTTCTTTTCAATTTGTACCAGTCTCCAGTCATGGTGCCTTTGTTGTGAAGAAGCAGAATTAGTGGTAGCTAAAGACACATTTTAGATAAGTAAGCAAAACTGGACAATTAAAAGTGTATATGCAGAGGTGTCCTTCAATAACAGCATGGGTATATCAAATAGATCAGTAAATACAGACAGGTAAATTCATGGGCAAATTCCAGTTATTTTTAAAAACAAAGAGCTTGGTCCTGCCCTTTGAGTGTCTGGTCATTCAATGGGATAGGGAGCATGCATGACTAATAGAAAAGCTTAGGAGGGGTGCTTTAAGCCTGGCATTTACAGGAAAAGTTGAGATTTGCATAAAGGTTTGATTTACTCCGGGGAAGATCTAAGACTTGTAGTGCTCTGAGTATGAAATGGAGTCAGATTTAAAGAGATAGGTGGGATACAGATAGGACATTGAAAACAGTTCTTACAGTGGTATAGGAACAGGAGTCACAGAAGTATCAATGGCAGCCAAGCCTCTTATTCCATAGGGTCCCTAACGGCCCTCCCTATGGCCCTGTCTGTCAAACAATAGTGTAAAACCCTGTCCTAGCAACTACTATAGTCCTGGCTGATGTGGCAGGGAGGATCTCCACACAATCTTCCGATTACAGAATTAGGTCAGAGAAAGTTTAGAACATTAAGGATACCTTTAACTTGTCACCCAATCAGAACTCTGAGGATTACAATATTTAAGTTGGTCACAGCAGCTCTCCTACTCCATAGTTCCAGACAGTGCCGGCCTGTTTGGATCAGCTGTCCTGGCTTCAACATAAGTCTCTGATAGTTGCAGTAGGTGGCAGAAAACAAAAGTAACATTAAGGTGGAGCATATTTCTTGAAGTTTATGTACAGCCCAACTAACATCCTTGGTGTTTCCTGCATCACCGCCACCCTGTACTGTCATGTTACCAGAAGTCGATCACTCCAGTAATACCAACATTATCCAATACTTTGGTTTTGTTTTCACTGTTCTCCAAATTAGAATGAAGGAAGACACTGATGTCCCTGCACATCTATATACATATCTGTGTGTCACATTCTTAAAGTATTACAAGACAAAAGCAATCCCATTTGCCTGTTAGCATCTCACAATTAATCTAATTGGAAAACATAGCAGGAAACATAATAGGAAGGGTTTCAGAATATCATGTAATGTTTTATTGGAGCTAACTTTTGTGTATCTCCAGGAGGTCCTTTTCTCAATGTGCATTCTTTACTTGATCCCCGTGTTCTATTTTAACACTTCCGAATTCCCAAATGCTTGTTGAGGATGGAGAATATTGTCTGCAAAGTCAGAAAGACCTGCGTTCTGGCTGTAGCTTAGGAGAGGTAATAACAGTAATCAGCCTCTATCCTTCCTGTATTATCTCTGTTGTTAAATGATTGACTGCTTAGCTGAAATTGCAGGTTATGCTCCTAACCTGTTGATAGGACTATAAAAAGCGCATGGGAGAGTTGAATTGTGGCAGACACTCGGCTACACCTCCTGTTCTTTTATTTCTTTTTGTGGGTGACTGTCTCAAATCAGCTGGAATAAAGTACTAAAAATGTTCCCAAGTATTTTTCATTCTGCCAATATTTGATTTAAATGCGGATATTCTGACACCAATTTTTTTATTGATTTTATCATGAAAGATTTGATGTGGTAAATACAGTTATTTTAGTGAGAAATCAAAATCTGATCTGTTTTGTTGATCAGGTGATACAATGAAAGCATACTAACCTAATCAATGATGATTATAAAATTGTAACTGAAACATTGATATTATAGGTTAAAGGGAACAGTTTCTTAGTCTAAGTCTTCCCCTTGAAGGTAACTTGCATGTCCCAAAACATCTTTCCTGTGTTTACTATGCTGCAGAAGTAAAGAACTTTTTATATGACATGCTGACCACTTTCTATTATTTACTGCTGCAGTAAAATATGTAGACACTGCACCTCATTATGGCTCAAGTTTGGCTTTCAATTCCAGTTGAGGGGTGTTATCCAGAAGTGGACACATGAACAGACAGACACTTCTAAAGCCAAACTAGGTTTAAAGGACCCTTTAAATGTTCATTGTGTGTTTAAGCACACATATGTAATGCATATATATGTTGTGTTGCATTCTATTTATTTGAATGGGATTCCTAATGCACCAAAACAGGTGCCTGTATCATTTTAGTTGCAATAGACTGCAATGCATGTCTTTCATCCTAATGCATTGAGGTGCTATTCATTCTAAAGCAGCAGTCGCCAACCAGTGGTCCGCAAGAAAATTTTGGTGGAGAAGCACCAACTAGGGGGTTGCACTGGCCATAGCTGCAGACCATGTCCCCTGTATGGATCGCAGTCTCAGGGTGGTGGGCGGGATGTATCTCTGGTGGGGGGGTTTTGGCATCATGACATGGCACTCTTGGGAACGCTTCTTCCCCTGTGAGTGACACATGGCTCCCCATGCATGCATGGTCTGTAAATTTAGTGGTCCGTGAGGTCCAAAAGGTTGACCACTACTGTTCTAAAGCACATAGCCATAACACAATCTCTTCAGAGTTACCAATAAAGTAATAATATGTGTTCCTGTTCTTACCAATTCAGCTCCGGTACCCAGGGGAGGGCATAGGGAGGTGCAAAGTGTGCCGCTGCACGAGGGTACCGTCATTTCTCAACAGGGGCCGCAAGTAAGCATTACACAGGAGCCCATTGTTGGTTTTGCCTGCCACCGCTCATACCTGTATACTTCTTATGAACCAGAACAATTTTTTTATGAACCTAATTATTGGGTGATAATTTTGTCATTGCCTAAAATATGAGACACAACCTGAGATATTTGTTTATAAATGCTGTGTAAGTGGCTCATGCACCAGCAAAAAGTATATGGGGATAAATCGTTGAAGGGGTATGACCTAAAGTGGAGATTTATGAATGCACCCAGTGAAAAAAAGAGGTATTAGGCAGACCTAGGAAGTCATTCACTGCAAATTGTGAATAAGAGCAGATGCCAGAAGTCATTTCCAGGATGTAGGAGAAATAGTAGCACATATTAAGAATTGCATACAGAACACAAGATGTGGTACTGCACAATGTCTACACATACAGAATAGGAACCAAGTGTATTACCACTCTGCAGGGGGTAATTCACATATCGTAATGAATACGTAGAAAATTCAATTTGCATAGGATCACATGTAAGGAAATGTGAAAAAAAAAATTATTTGTATCATATTGAAGGACCCAATATTATTTTATTGATAGACCAGCACGATCGAGAGACCTGCAGGATTAAAGGTAAGTGTCATTTTTGTTTTTAGTTTACTTCCTCTTTAAGACAGTCATTTTATTTCAATTGGGCTGCCAGGGCATCTCAAGCACAGCCAAAACCACACCTGGCCCTTTTTTTTTTAACACGTAGCTCGCTTTGCATGTATGTTTTAGTGTGTGTTGCCTTGGTTCATTTGTGTGGCATTCACATAGCAACATGTGTATATTTCTGCTACACACACTGGCACAATGCAAAGATATGGTTCTAGCCTTATTGCACATTATACCATCAACATACCACTGCACTGCAAACTCAGGTTACCTGGCAACCATGAGGTCTGAGCCCTGTGTCAGGAGACTAAAAGGGAAGTGTGTGGGCGGGGAAGGGGCGGGGCTAATAGGGTGATGGGTGTGTCCGGTGTCTGAGGTAAATGGAGGTGATGGAGGACACCAGAGAGAAGGTGTGACATTGGAAACCTGTGCAATGTCTTGGATTAGCTGAAATTAATTTTTTGTGGTTATTTTTTTTTTTTATTCACATCGCAAAAACCCTGAGGAGTGTGTACGCTTTTTATATCCACTGTAGATATACATCAGCCTGTCAGTGTATAATTGGCCATTTTGTCACAGAGAAGTTTCTGGAAACCCCCCAGGTATAACCCCCACTTTTTACCCTGTTATATAGATAATATATACACCCACTGTAGATTATTATACATTCATGAGGTAAAATATGTATTTTGGATAACTTTTTTTCCGGAATTCCTTTATTTTGGAGATATCTCCTCGCTTCCTGTTGTGTCTTTAGGGCTGGAAGTGAAAGTAATGCTATCCAATGGGGAACAGTATCAACCTGACAGAGATTTTAACCATTTCCTACACCACCCAAATAATTTGTTTTGCCCTTTATATAATTAAAGGCAGGTGTCACATATATCTGGTGCAATAATTTCATCATCTATTCCCCCAAACGTTGGTCTTTCGATGACCCTCAAGCAATGACTGGAGATGTAGTCCCGCCATTTAGCAAGTATCTGTCATCTCATTGGCTTTTTTGCCTGTCAGTCTTTGCTGAGTAGGTGGAGAGCTGCACTGGACACCTGCTGATTGGCCAGGTAGAGTAAAACCCCGCCCCTGTATATACATGTGCATGTACACCTGTAAATAAATAAGAAACAAACTAAAATAAACATGAAGGTGAAAAGGTAATGTCTGTTGGTGAATATATATTATGCTCCCTACCTTTATCTCACCCTGGAAAAATATTAAAAAATGTTTTAAAAACCTCCAAAACACATTATACCCTGGCTTTAATCTACTATCTGTAGATGACGGTGACATCACTGGGCATCACCATGGGATCCTGGGAAAGCTAATCTTGCAACAAGATATTCCAGCAATGTGCAGGAGCACAATTGTTCAGTACTTGGAATCCTCAGGATCCGGTGAGAACATCTAAAGACATCAATCTTCCCCAGATAATTGTTCATTTATTTTTAAAAAATGCTTTCAGTTGTATGCTTTCAGTTTGTGTGTGTGTTTTTAAGGGTGTAGAGACTGCAAGCTAAGTGGATCTCAAGGTCTACTTTCATTGCTTTATCTTCCGCCTCTATATACACAGGATGGAAAATAATATATCACACTTGTGATGCTGATGTGTGTTTTAATTTGCTAAGCTGTTATGAGGAGTGGATAGCTATCAGTTACTGGTATGTATATCCGAATGTTGATTCTCCAAAGACAACCCTAAAGTAATTATTGCTGAATGCTGATTTTTAACCTGTGACATCTAAACTAAAGAGGCTTTATTTTGTTTCCACTGGAGCTGGAATTCCACTTTAATTATTAATTTTCCAAAACATTACCCCCAACAGGTCATAAGCTTACCTTTGGCATATGGGCCCCTTTAAGTCTATGGAAAGTGCACAGGATTGGGGCAGCGCAGAAGACAACTGTCATTGGAAATAGGTAAGTAAACACCTAAAGAGTTTTAGCTAAGAAATGGTCACAGGGTATATTAGGGAGCTTATCCTTTACCTATTTGAGCACCTGTGTACCTATATCAGGTACATAAAGGAGCATTCATGGAGGTCATTTACAGAACAACAAGTAAATTGAAGTTAGAATGAATTTATTATTACACAGTATTTATAGAGCACCATCATATTACACAGCACTGTACAAAGTCCATAGTCATGTCACTAGCTGGGGCTCACAATTTATTGTCCCTACCATAGTCATATGCCTTTTAATACAGTCTAAGGTCCAATTAACCTAACTGTATGTTTTTGGGATGTGGGAGGAAATCGGAGAACTCCAACACAAACATGGGGAGAACCTTCAAACTCCATGCAGATAGTGCCCTGGCTGAGATTCGAACCTGGAACCTGCAAAGGCCAGAGTGCTAACCTCTGAGCCACCATACTGCTCAATGAAATAAAGGTTTTTACAACTTCAGGCTCAAAACCCATACATACATCTGTGAAGTGAGAAGAGAGTTTCACACATAGAGGAGTTAAATATTCGAAACTGTCCCAATTAAACCATGTGAATTTTTCCAATCAACCCTTAATGGGAAACTTTAAATCCTTTTGATATCATTTACTGTGACAAACCAATTGTGGGAGAGCTTGACTGTTTTCCACGTAGCTGTTGAGTGATGAATGATCAAGCTGTGTTGGATCAGATGGATCAATAAAAACATTTTATAGGATTTACAAGAAAAGCTGAAGGTAATGGAGGGGTAAAGGTACCTGTATACAATGTACTGCTATTGGATTATCCAGCTGTTTCCGACTGCATATTCTGCTATTATATATATAGGAGTCACTCTCTGTCTTGGGTAATAGTCAATTGTGCAGTAGCTTTTATTCTCTTGTAGGATAAGCAGTGTTAACACCGTCTGCCAATGATGGTCATTTTCACCCCATTACTTTCCATTGGTAATTTGCTACATGTTGCTGTTCATGGAGACTGTTCTTTTTGTTTGTTGTAACACGCACGCATGTTCAACTATCCTCTAAGATCAACGGTTGGCATAACACAGAATCTTCTGTACAAATATTGCAGCCATATTTTGTTTTACATTTTGTTTGTTTGTAGCAATATGCTGAACCCATGAACCCAGAATTGCTCAGAGATGAGAGCTCCCAGGTTAACACAGGAAATAGCAGCAAATTCACTGATCCCCTACCTCTCACCATTGTGAATCCCCCCCCCCTAGAGTGGCCACAAGAGAGGCTGGGTGCCATTTGCCAGTCCTGGTGGGTTTATAGGTCTCTAAATCACTTCTTTAAAATGGCAGAAAAGTGTCAGAAATATTTTAGTAAAACAACAGCAATGCCATGATTCCTGAATGTAAACAGTAACAATAGGCTGTATGGTTGAGTTTGAGTTGCATAAAAGAAACCATATATAACCTGGATAATCTATACCCAGCCTGATACATTTCCTGAATCAAACACTAAATCGCTAACTATGAATAACAATGAATATTTGGTTACAATGGTACCTGGTCAAGGACTGGGAAATATTAGGCAAATGAGGTGATAAGTTGGAAGCAGAAAAATGAGCAAATGTAGCATCCAGGTGACATTGACAAGAACCAAATTGTGATAGCTAGACCACTCAGGCAGGACATCCAGAATGGATGAATAGTTCATACCAAAAGTAGACCAAAGATGAAACACTGGTGACAGGGTCGTCATGCCCAAGGCTTATTATTGTGCTTGTGAGGGCAAAGCTTAACCTATTTAGTCTAATTCCACAGAAGAGATGCTTTAACCCAATGTGCTGAAAAATATAACGTGTAATTCCATCAAAAATGTTGAATCGTGTGCTGAAGGGTTAACTACCCTGTTCATTTTTTCCCAGTCTATGTCCTGTTCAGATAATTCTTTATCACTTTCTTTTCCTGTGACAATAGGATCCCAAATTGCTATAGTTGTCATGAAAATAAAAATAGCTGGTTTAGTGATGACACCTTTTTCCCATGACAATCCCAAGGACTTGTTCCCACTATAGAGATGAAGTCTGTACTACTAAACCCACACGCATTGCCCAACACATTGCAATACACTTCATTAAGCACACAAATATGTTGCATTTTTTTAAGTGAGTTGCACAACAATGTCGGCTAAGGTGTGTTTTGGTGCTTTTAACAATAAATGGCAACTCGGCACACCGACACATTTACACAAGTGGGAATGGGCCCTTACAGTTGTTACTTGTCATTGTTAAATTTCCTCTAACTTCCTGTTATCCTGGGAACAAGAAGTGATCGTAATTCCCCATGGGAATTCAAAATGTAAAAAAAAGTCATTGCTTGGAGTTTCACTTGTATGTTTTCTGCTAATGCTGACCAGAGAAAAGCATCATAACACAAACTACTTTGCAACTTGGTGAATATAGAGCTGCATGGCCGCCTATGATGACCCCTGCCCACTGCACAAGGTGTCTACAATGGGCTTGTAATTGCAGAAGTGGACAAGAGAATAATAGAAATATGCAGCCTGGTCTAAAGAATAAAGTTTTCCTCATGTGAATGTCTTTTATATAATCTTTTTTCCCTTCCCACCACATTAAGTGCCAGAAATCTTTATCTTTTTCTGTTTTTTTTTTTTTTTTGTTTTTTTTTAAGAAAGGAGTGATATATCATTTGTCTTGAGCGACAACAAGAGAATAGGTTGAGATAAGGTACATTTCAAACGGCCTGCTTCAGAACATAAAGCTTCAAACTGCGTCAAGATGTGGATTTGTAACCCGATTTCCTAAGGTGAGGTGAATTGAGGTAATAAGTGTATCTGGTTTACTGGTGAATCTCTCTGTGTATAGAGAGGTGAACAAACTGGGCCAGGATGATGTAACAGAGGTCATTCAGTCCCAATTGCTCTGGGGGACTTACCTGGCATAGTATTACTGGAAGCACACTGATGTCCATTGCATTATGTCAGTAAAATCATTTTGAATGGACTGGCAATGTGCATAAAAAAGTTGCACGGAAAACCCCTTTTTCAACAAATGGCATCACAATATAAAGATGGTTTCCATCTGTGCTATGTGGTTCATAAATGCTTTGTGGTGTTTTTGCAAGGTGACCTGGGGGTGAGCACAAGATATTTTTACCATTGCTAACATATATGGCTCTGCAGCCAGTGGTGTTGCTAGACTTTTCTACTGTTACAAGCTCAGGGCATATGGCTCCACTTCAGTTTTCTGCGTGTGATACTATTTTGAAAGATTGCCACCATGGATGGTCATTGCAGCCACAACTGCAAAAAAATAAATAAAATACCAAGGCTAGATTGGTAAAAAAAAAAAAATACTGATGCATTTCGCTCAAATGTATATAATTTCATAAATAAATTCCTAAATCTACTACCAAATCAGAAATTTAATAAAGGTCATGATTTTGTATTTCCCGCCCGGTTGAAGCGAAATGTGTTAAGCATTTGATATACGGCGGTGTCATTGCTATTTACAGAATATTGTGCTGCTTTTGTAATATTTTCCGTTCTGCCTGGAAAGGATTTAAATACCCTGCTGCAAAGCACAGCGCAGCTCCTGGCACAGGACATCCGCAGCCTTAGGGGGGATTGCGTTAATCTCTCTGCTAATTAAATACGACGGAACCTTTTCTCGCTCCCTCTGCCGCTGCTAAACACCTCCTCCTGCCAGCAGCTTCCCCAGAGACCCCCTCCTCTGTCAGCTGCTCTGCTCTGTGCCAGGAGGCAGCCATCAGGGGCAGCTCTGAGCAGTGCTGGGAGGGAGGAAGGAGCTTGGAGTGACAGGCACCATCTGTCAGTGTCAGGACAGTCTGCAGATGGAAGGCAGCAGAGCCAAGGGAAACCTGGGCTCTCAGCTGAGCAGAGAGTGAAGAGAGGAATGGAAAAAGACAGCAGCGATGAGAGGAGGAACAAAGCGTAGGAAGGATAACAGATCCCACAAGGAGGACTGAAAGGCAAATAGGAGACAAAAAACAGTGGGAAAAAAATGAAGAAAAAAAACAAGCTCAATCCACAAAGGGAAGGAGGATTCGGGAGGGGAGATAGATGGAGAAACATAGACATGCATAGAAGCCCTTTGAGACCACTTCCGAAAATATCAAAACAGGACAAGAATTGAAGTAAATGATCAAGACAGAAACAGCACAACTGAATAGTAAACCCAGGCAGAAAAAAAAATTTAAACTAAAAAAAGGTTCTGAATTACACAATATTGGTAACTCTAGGTAGAAGTAAATAGATAACATTTGTTAGAATGCCATATTCAGTGTTAGGAGAAGAATTTTGTAACTGGATTGTAGGCCCAAATTTCAACAATGTGATCCTCAAATTGCTTTGCACATACTTCCCCTGTGACTGTGGATCTTTGTGACCTCACAGTTCTATGTAACCCTATAATTTACACCCATATAACCCTAAAATTTTCAAGAGAGGCCTGTAGCAATAAGAAGAATAGGTGTAGGGCCTAAACGACAGGGTACAATGATAAGCCCAGGAGGTAAGTAGAAAAGGAAATGGTTAGGGAGGGGTTGAGAAGAGGATTGGTTAAAGGGGGGGGGGGTAGCATAGAAATTGTTAAAAGGGGGTGGGACCGGAAGTGGGAGGTCTTTTTAGGAAGGAAAATTTTCCAACCTACTCATCCCTATAAAGGGGTTCAGGTGGTGGTGGAGGTGTGGATTAGGAGGTTAGGGCCTGTTCCTGTTGTGGTACGGTTGCTTTCTTAGACCTGCAGCCTGGTTGTTTTAGTTTATAATAGGTCGGTTATTAGGGTTTATGCAAGAAAAGGGTTAATGTTGTTTTTTTTATGTTAAAAGGAAAAAAAATTTATTTATTTATTTTAATAATGTATGTTGGTTTATAAATGTTTGAAATTAAATGGTATTTATATATTCGGAAATGTTTGGAAAAGTTCAAGTTTGCATCAGTTTAATATTTTGGAGATGGGGGGGTTGGTAAAAGGGGCATGGGTGAAATGTCTGAGTTAGCCCGGTCATGACATTAAGGTTTCTTGTTTCTTTCCCTGAAGACTGAAGCTGTGATAATACTGGGCTAGTTTCAGACTAGCATCCTTTACTAGTGTTTTAAAGGCAGTGTTCCACAAATCATTGAATCGCTGTACTGAAGACCCAAAGTACTACAAGCAACCACAACCTTTACACATCCAGCATTTTAGCAGCTATGCTGCAACATTCTGATTATGCAGTGCACTTTATTATTGGGGGAGTGCATTGCAGGTAACAAAACTACCTTTCAGATGTCCTCTTGCAGGACAACCCAGGACCCCTGCTCTATTTGTCCTTGCAGTTAAAAGTGAGGAAAAATCTTACATTTTGACATCATAAAGGGAATAGATGGGAAATCTTGGTGACTTGTTCTGGTGAATTCTGTGAGAACACTTCCCATCACTTTGTTGAGACTTTTCTCACACTTCCTAATGTGTCTTCACAATGTTTTAAAGCAGTTATATAGTATGTTGACAGTATTTCATATCTGTGGATTTTTTTTCTGTTAATTTGCTCACTTGATTTCAGCTAAATGGGGCTAACTCTCCAAAAATATCAGACCCCTAAGCCCTTTTTGCTGTGATTACATAGCCTGTTGCTTCCTTTGGTTTCCTTTACTTTGAAGGCCCAGAAGTTGATTGTCCTGTATACATTTTTTTTATTAATTTATAACCTGTTTGTTTAATATAAGAAAAACACATTTTAAGACAATTAAAAAAAAAAACAGTTCACTACCCCTTTCTAGGATTATATTGTACTTAATATACATATACATAACACATGCATGAGATACAGTACTGTTTTTTTGTCAGGATCGGTTTTGTCCACCTTTCGCTAACACCATAAAGAGAGATGGATTTTTATTTATTGAGGTGTGTTGGCAGAAGTTATTGAAGAATAATGCTGGCCATACTTGAAGCAATGTTATCGACTGTAATGTTATGACTGTAATTAGGATTTTTTGAAAACTATTCCTTGTGAACAGCTATACATTTTCAATGCAATGGGTATCATACATTTTTCACCATTATTTCACCAATAAGTGAAACTTATTAAGGTTTTAATATGATGGGTAATCACTTGAAAAACAATGCCTTGCCTAATCAGTTTCTAATTGTTTTGACATTATTGCCTATACAAATGAAAATTTTACATAGTATATGGCTAACAATGTCACTCCTAGACCTGGTTCCTCCATTTAATATAAATCTGCCAGTTAGAAAAATAGAACTAATATCTGTGACTTTTAGGGATGTGTGTGACGTTTGATAGGACTTTATGCCTAATTTCTTTATAAAGTTAAGTCCATAAATATTTGGACAAAAACAATTTTTTACTAATTTTGGTTCTGTACATTACCACAATTATTTTAAATGAAACAACTCTGATGCAATTGAACTGCTCATGTTCATTTCTAATACTTGGTTGAAAACCCTTAGCTGGCAATGACAGCCTGTAGTCTTGAACTCATGGACATCACCAGATGTTGGGTTTCCTCCTTTTATAATGCTCTGCCAGGCCTTTACTGCAGCGCCTTTCAGTTGCTGTTTGTTTGTGGGCCTTTCTGTCTGAAGTTTAGTCTTCAACAAGTGAAATGCATGCTCAATTGGGTTCAGATCAGGTGACTGACTTGGCCATTCAAGAATATTCCACTTCTTTGCTTCAACAAACTCCTGGGTTGCTTTGGCTGTATGTTTTGGGTCATTCTTCATCTATATTATGAAATGTCTCCCAATCAATGTGACTGCATTTAGCTGGATTTGGGCAGACAGTATGTCTCTGAACACCTCAGAATTCATTGGGCTGCTTCTGTCCTGTGTCACATCATGGATAAACACTAGTGTCCCAGTGCCACTGGCAGCCATGCACGCCCAAGCCATCACACTGCCTCCGCCATGTTTTACAGATGATGTGCTAAGCTTTGGATCATGAGCTGTTCCACGCCTTCTCCATACTTTTTTCTTGCCATCATTCTGGTAAAGGTTGGTCTTGGTTTCATCTGTCCAAAGAATGTTTTTCCAGGTCTGTGCTGGCTTTTTTTAGATGTTTTTGAGCAAAGTCCAATCTAGCCTTTCTATTCTTGAGGTCTATGAGTGTCTTGCACCTTGCAGTGCACCCTCTGTATTTACGTTTATGCAGTCTTCTCTTTATGGTAGACTTGGATATTGCCTACCTCCTGGAGAGTGTTGTTCACTTGGTTGGCTGTTGTGAAGGGAGGGAGGGAGGAAGGAAGGAAGGAATTGCCCACACCAGCCCATGAAATAGCCTTTGAGTGAATTGTCCAATTACTTTTGAGCCCCTGAAATGAAGTGATTGTGTAAAAAAAAGGCTTTAGTTCCTCACATTTTTATGCAGTCTTTTTGTTCAACCCACTGAGTTAAAGCTGAAAGTCTGCAGTTCAACTGCATCTGAGTTGTTTCATTTTAAATTAATTTACTAGCGGATTTATAAAAGACATAAATATTGTAGGTGCAGGGTCCAACCTTCTTCTCTGTGCCTATTTCAATTATTATCAATATCAGTTGAAAAGATGGGGGGCTTCTATCTTGCCTAGAGCCCTATTCTCTCTCAATCTGCCTCTGCACAAGACTGCAGTAGTGATTTCTGTTCATTGAAATATGCGTGCAATATATTCTCACCTCTTTCTGATCTAGGAGGTGGAAATAGGAGACAGGCAGTCTGCTAAGGACAATTTACATTTAAACTGACTGCGTAATATAACCTCAAAGCGATTTTCAGAAAAACAATAATCATACCCATGAAAAATGCTTCTCGTTTATGGGGTCCCCTAGGCTTTAAAACTGCCTACAGTCTTCAGATGGCAGCCAGCCGCACCATTTTTACAAAGGGTTATTATATTATTACTATTATTATTACATAGTATTTATATAGCGCCATTATATTATGCAGCGCTGTACATAGGACCCAAGTCTTGACACTAACTGTCCCTCAAAGGGGCTCACAATCTAATGTCCCTACCACAGTCATTGTCTTTACCATATGTCATTAATGTAGTCTAAGGTCAATTTTGGGTGGAAGACAATTAACCTAACTGCATGTTTTTGGAAACATTTACATTTTTTTCACAAACAAACATTTTTTAATTATTATTATTAATAATAATAATAATAATAAAACAGTACAGCACAACTGTGCCTATGGAGTAGGGGTAGAGGTTTTGCAGACAGTCCCAATACTGATCTAGGGGTAAACAGTAATGATCGGACAAGAAGATTCCAGCTGGTTGATTTAAGGGACCATACAGATGCTACTGGAGAAGACTGTTTGTGAAAATTCAGTATATGTCCCACTATGTTTTTTCAAGATGCCAGTTCAATAAATGATTGACCGTTGGTTCTCCAAAACAAACCTTCTTCCCATTCAACTTCCCCCCCACACACCTCTCTCTATCCAATGTTCCTACTGTCACCTGAAATGATCATTAACAAGTATTTAAAGTGACAAATATTTAACATCTGCAGGGGACTTTGGTCTCTTAAATAGATGGGCAGTGAATGTCTGCTAAGTTTGGTGAGATATTACAGACTCCCAAAAGCCTTTCAGACTGACTAGATCAGCTACATTTTTTTCTTGACATTTGTGGCCCCACACTCACTCATCAAGAAAAGCTAAATGAAGAACAGGATAAAGGTGCGTACACACTTCCAATTTTTATCGTTCCAATCGAACGACGAACGATCGATTGGGCAAAAAATCGTTCGTAAAAAAGTAACCAACGACGCCGACGAACGAGGAAAATTGTTGGAAACGAATGACCGGACCGGCGGATCGGATTGGACGACGATCGTTGAACATCGTTCGTGTGTACGGTCGTTCGTTGATCGTCCATGTTCAGAGCATGCGTGATGAACAAACGTCCGTTCAATTTCCTGTCGTGCACATAGTTCCTCTATCGCTTAAACGATCGTATCTATTGTGTGTACAATATCTACGAACGATCGTGTCGTTACCTCTATGTGCAGGATCGGTGCTATACGATCGTTCATATATATCGTGCAGGAACGTTCGTCGTTCGTTTTCTGACGATAATAATTGGAAGTGTGTACGTAGCTTAAATCTTTAGAAGAGTTCAAGTTACAACTTCCAGCAGATTCCTATAGATAAAGGTGATATTACTGGACTTACCTTACCTTACTTGAGGATTCTAGAAACATTAAAAAGCTTATATCTCAGGAAAATCCCTCTACTTGCAAATTTTTGTTCAGTCACCGAATATTTATAGGCTTATTTCAAATCTGTGACTCTTTAGAACATTACCCACCTAACCTCCAGTCCAGCAATGCAATATCCTTTTGTTTTCATCCAGGTTCAGGATTCAGGCATCTTGATGTGCACACACAAGAGTAAAAGTGGGAGCTGTACTATGAAGAACCAAACCTATTGATTGGACTGTAATGAGAAGTGATTTGGACATCATTCACATCTCACTAGAGGTAACTTTACTTTCTAGATTCATTATATATAGGAAATGAAAATCTGAAATTTCACTTTACAGAACATGAAAACTGTCATTTACTTTGTATACACCCGTCTGATCATCTGACTCTGCTGAAATCTCCTAGTCCTACAAGTTTGCTAACCTGCCTGGTTGCTATCAGCAAATGGACATCTTTATGCTACAATATTGTTGCCTAATCCAATCACAAATGGCTGAATCAGGCAACTTTCATCTTATGCTTTTGAAATTAAACCTGTTAACTTAGAGTAGGTGTTGTCTCTTCCAATAACTGTGCTTACCTGCCTGTCTCGCACAGAGCTGTCAAATTTTGCATGCGGTGTGCATGCGCAGTACAGTGTTGGTTGCCAGTTAAACCCTGCAATCTTGGCTTCCCTTGTACATGCTGAGAATAAATGAGATGCAGTTGCATCCAAACAATCCTGGCAAAGCCAATCAAGATTTTCTGCAAAAGGTAGAGAAAAGGAAAGATAGCATCGCCCTGAGATAGAATAGTTGAGTAGTTGTGGGTTTAGTTCTGCTTTAAAGGTATTGGTGAGGTGTGATTCCAATGGCATAAACCCACCACCTCCTGTGCTTTACTTGAGTGATGACAGGTCCTAAGACCACTGCATCCCCTGCTGTCCCATCCTACAGTCCCACATGGATCATTTTCTTCTATTTGGCCGGAGCAACATTGACCCCTTTGGAAGACTTTCCCTCTCTCTTCCTGTTTCTTGATAACTCAAAGTACCTGTGTAAGTGTAAGTACCTGAATTTGCCCTGGTACCAGCTTCCTGCAGTCCCTGTACAATAGGCCTGTTGTGTGATAGTACAAAGCAGCACAAGGAGCCAATCGGTTTGTGTGTTGACAAGAGACATGATGTTAAGATGAGATGAGTGAAGTAACAAAGGGATAAGCTAATCCATTTGCTGGTTCTGCTTTCACTGTCTAGTCACAGGTTGCATAGGCCCAGGAAAGGCTCAGAGGAAGTGTTTGAATAATGCTGGCCATCAGACTTAAGACATCTAGTGGATGTAAGAATATGAACATTGCAGTGAAAGCACAATTTGCTATTTCATCTTTTAATGAGGAACCAACTTTTTTTTTTTTTTTTGCAGAAAAGGTCACGCGATGTCCCTTCTGCAATAAGCATTCTAACCTGACTGATGGCTCGCTTGAGCTGTTAAAATCGCTGAGCTGCACAGTTCAGTGTTAGTAGCTAGGATATCTTGTTAGCGGCTAGGATATCTTGGCTTACCCTACAGTTGCTTTATGCAAACTGACATTGGTGCAGAAGAGCACCCATTTGTACTAGACATAATGCTAAGTGCTGTGTCAGAGTTACATGTTTTAATATCAGAAAATGTGAGAATATTAGTATTTCTGTATTACTACAGTTAAGGAGGTGAAAATGCTGGAGAGGACTGGCACATTTAGTTTGTACCCACAGCAAAGGGCTATCCAGATGTCACCATGAGTAGTCATGTGTATAGAATGGCCGTGGCACTTATGGATTATGTGTCATGAACATTTTCATAGCAAAACACCTCCTGTTATTCATCACACAGAGTAAAGTTTAGGAGGTCATTGCCGGTGTCACCTTGGCTTCCCTCCTGTGTCTCCTGAGCCTTCATCAAGATGATCGAGATTGCCCCCCCCCCCCCCCCCACACACACACACATACACACACACTTTACCGTAATACCACAATGGTAATAAGTATTTCAGAGTACAAATAGAATAACTTGTAAAACATGTGAAAAGATAACTATGTCACCTATGTGCTGGACCTCACTTTTGTAGAATTTTAAGCACCCAGCTTTTCTAGTCGGCAGCAAAAAGACATAATAAATGGCACCTTCAGAATCTCCAAAAAAGCTGGGTAAAATGAAAGTCATTTTTAAATGTGAGAAAGTATGGACATCACACTGAAATGGTTGATTTTTTCATATTACCTTTTTTTATATCATCAATTACCTTTTATTCATATCATATTTAAAAAAAAAAAAACAAGTAAACATTACTGCTTCACACTACGTATAAAGGTGATATATTTGCAAAAAACACAAGTAAATTTACCTTTAAATAATATATTTAAAAAAATCAATAGATATAATGCTGTGCCATGAGAAAAGTAAACACACCCTTGGCTGCTATTGCCATTTTAGGGGAAATTAGGCATTTTTCAGAAGTTTCTCCCGGTGTCTAAGTTTTCACCACTCATGCAAGCAAAATTCATTCAGCTACAATATATTTGTTGGTTTTTTTCATTAACTGGATATTTTAAATCCCCTACAACATCCAGTGGGGTCCAAATCTAGGCTTCATTTCTTCTTGTTGAGCTATTCCATTGTGGATTTGTTATTTTGAATCAATATTGTGCTGAATTTTCCATTTTTGTTTCATCTTCTACTTTTCAGACAGATAACCTTACATTCTCATTAAGTACCTATTGATATAATGCAGAATTTTTAAATGACTTGATGACTACTCGTGAAAGATCCTTTCCAATGACTATAATTGCAAGTGTGTATGCGGCTTTAGTATGAGGCTCTTCTCCTGAAATGATGTCTTTAGTTTCTGTCAAATGTGTTTACTGTTGTTGTGCACAAAATTATTTCATCTTTCATTCATCAGTTTGCAGCTCATTGTTTCAGAATGCCTGTTTTTTTCATACATGCTCTATAGAAAACCAACCTTTTTTTTTACTTTTTTGATGTTTTTTTTGGACAGCAAAGGCCTTTTCCTGGCACTCCTTCTCCACTTTTACTGGTAAAATCTCACTAATTGTAGATATGTGCACTTTGACACCAACTGTTGCAAGAGATACCTGCAGATTCCGGCGCAAGGGAGTTTATTTATTCTGGGAACCCTCAGGGAAAGCTGGGTATCTTGGCAGTCAAAGCTGATGCTTCGCATGCACAGCTAAGCTTTTTGCTAGATACACTGAGTGATCAGGCAGGTAGGAGAGATTATTGCGGAAGGATTACTACTGCCTGTGGTGTTCTGCAATATTGACCTGTATGATCATGGCTGGAAGTGGAACATCAGCTCATGAGAATTATTAAACTTTTGTGTGTCTGTAATTTAAGTATATCACCTATATTTGTAAGCATTGTTTACAAGACAATATTTTTTTTTTGCTTGATTAAATATGAAAAAGTTAACATTTGTAAGCATTGTTTACAAGACAATATTTTTTTTTGCTTGATTAAATATGAAAAAGTTAACAATTTCCATTAACTTTTTCACATGAATGTGCATATTTTTTTCTCTTTTAATCCAGTTAATAATCCAGTTATTCTTATAATTACCTACAGGGACCAAACACAAATCAACATAGCTATTCTTGTAAAACTTTTTGACATTATAATACTTCACTAGTAGCATACCATTTAGTTACAAATGTATTTTGGAGAGAGTGTGGAAGTATTAGCAACCCAAGTTTTTATTGATATCTGAAGCCTTGCTCCCCGCTAATGTACGTCACAGCCAACCCACTGACACAGGTAGGACAACATAATGTAAAACATATATACAGTGCACAAACTAGGACTTCCAAAGCACACCATGGGTGAACCAGCACACCTGGAATGGATCTGGTCCAGGACTCAAGACATTTGCTAGCAAATAGCAAATTACTTTGGAGAAATTCATTCCAGGTTTGCCGGATCACCCAACTTCACTGATGAAAGTGTATCCCCTCCAGCCTTGGAGAGCTTTCAGGCCCAGTGTCTCCTAAACTAGAAGTGTCTTGTTGTTTGTGTCAGTGGCAGGACAACAATGACCTGTTATTGGTGTACATAACTTATTCTTCTTGCTAAGGAAGATGCTCCCACACTGCTAATGCTAGGCATACACTATTTTCTCTACATGCCATATTTGATTGATTTAAATTGTTCCTGACAATTGACTATAAGTATTTATTGAACCATGTACTTCCATGTTACAATTATTTTTACAGATATATGTGACTGAAATATCATTTGTGACACACAAAGTGTTTTTTAGATCAATTCAGTTGTTAACTTGTTGAAAAAAAAAACTGCCTTGCACAATCAATTTGCAAATTACATCCTTTCTGATAATTTACCTTAAATAAAATCAGTTTGAAAGATTTTAGAAAATGTTGACTTTTTTGGTAAATCAATTAAAAATTTTACATAGATAATATATATCGCTGTCCAGATGTTATTGATGTCTTCAACTATGCAGAGTGTTTAGGATGTGCCCTGCAGAGTATCCTGGATCCTGTGAGATGGTTTTTGGGTCATAGACACTGCATACGGTGTAAAAAATCATTGAACTGTCCCACGGTATCCACAACATTTAGCAACTATGGTTAAATGTGGTCAAGTGTCAAGAGGGTTGCTGAATGCACTTGTGTAACAGCTATAAGTGATTGGTGTTTACAAGCCATAGTGCCAAATTTAGTGCTTAAACCTTCTCAGATTGCCAAAACATTGCTAAATGTTGTATGTAATAGTGAAAGTGGTATTTTTCATATAGAAGCCTTTGCTGTCCAGGCTTTTAGGGGTTAATCCCCCTCTCCGCTGGCTGCACTGATATGTGTATGAGATATTGATGGGCAGATCCTGGAGCTTGCTTCAGGATATGAACAATGCTTGAGGGGTGTACCGAGCCAGGAGTTGCTGGGTTGGAGCAAGCTGAACAGACTACTAATGCTCATTTTATTAAGGATGTGGGGTATAGTATTTGGTAAAGCTACATCTACCCAGAGTGATTGTTTGCTATGTTATATCCTAATCCTTCTTTATCTAAACCTTTATTTCCATCATTACTTGGGAAAACTGAAATATCCTCTTGAGATTTTTCTTTAGCTGAATCCTGGTGTATATGCATATTTATTTACTATTGCACAAGGTGGGAAAAAAAAGGATCACAGCTAGAAGATTGCTTAAAAAATAGGAGGTGAGCATAGACCTTACCAAAGTAAGATCTGAAGTAATGTGACTCCAGCGGCCA
The DNA here is from genome assembly GCF_032062135.1 of Pyxicephalus adspersus. Classification (NCBI taxonomy): domain Eukaryota; kingdom Metazoa; phylum Chordata; class Amphibia; order Anura; family Pyxicephalidae; genus Pyxicephalus; species Pyxicephalus adspersus. The sequence continues at coordinate 40,671,315 of NC_092868.1, read as the reverse complement.
TCTAACTGTTAGAGAACAATTTTTTAGGTTTCTGATGGGTTGTATTGACAAACAGCAATCAAAAGTAGACATGCAAAAAAATATGATTGATTTCTTTTCTGGGTAAGTGATTAGAAGGAAAAAATCTCCTATACAATGCTAGGCAATCTTTTGGGACTTCCAATCAGTCGATTATCAATAGGTGGAGTACAAAATTGATCATAGCTTTGTTGATGTGCAGTAGATTTAGGACAAATCTCAGCTTGGTGGTATTCTTTATTTCTATGTTCATTTGTTGGGAAAATACATATTTTTTGGAATACAGAACATCTAATTACTATTCATTGTTTTCTTCATCTAACACCAGTGGGTCGCCTCTCTGCCCACAAGCATGACGTCTTAAGGCAGAAAATTTTCAATTTTGCTGATAGTTTTATTACCCATTTTGCTCTTTGCTGTGTTACAACCATATAGCAAAAGTATGTTGAGGAATCAGGGTGTTCACTATGACTTTACTATTTTTAAAAATTAGTGTTAGGCTTAGTTTCCAGCAGTTATATGGTAATTAGTTTTGATGCATCACAAGAACACAAAGTAAAGGAAGCATGTTGCCATGCAATACAGCAATGTTGTAAAGAGTGGTGAGGGTTAAGAAGCTCTGTCAGGTTTTTATTATTGTCCATATTAAGGAGATTCACTCAATTATCTCTAATTATCCCGATTACCAGCGTCCCTGGGAATGAAAGTGGTGGTAAATCTAAAACTTTTGAGTTGCCACCCAAACAGGAAAAATGGAAAAAAATCTTTCAATTGAGACTCTTGTTCCAGGGACAAATGTCTAAAAAAGGAATTTCCCTCACATTAGAAAAATATCCCTTCATTTCCCATTGAATTTGCAGAACAGAAAAAGAAGAGGAATCTCACTATTGTGACACACATGACATATTGTGACACAGGTGCATATCAAATGCATTTGTGCCGTAAGGGCAACAATTTGTACATACTTGTCTTTCACACCCACTGTATGACTAAAAAAAGTCACCCCTCCAAATGATTGCCTACTACTGTCCATAGTACTGTTAGTTCTACAGCACTCAAAGTCAATTTAATTGTGCACCTCTAACCCAACAATTTGAGCAAAGCCCAGTTATGTTGCAAAATGTTAAAAAAAAAATATTATCGCCCTTGGTTTTTCAAATGAGATGACCACACGATCAAACAAGTTAAATTAATAGGTGACTACAAACTTTTGGAAATATAATGAATATTGTTGGACCTTTGTTTGTAACTCATACCGAACAGATGGCAATTCTTCTGTTTTATATTAAAAAACCTTGTGTCCTTTTCAATTTTAAAAGCAGAAAAGAAACATAAAAATTGTGTTTAGCATGTTCAAATCGGCGTGAAAGTTAGCAGAATGTACCAATTAAAACATTTTACATAGTATGTTCATTGTTATTTTACTATTGGCATACAGCAGTACATTGGGGTAAACTGCTGGAAAGTTTGAAGAGACCCTAAGTCATAAATGTTACATGAAAGGACAAACACATCTGTATGTATAAGACATGGTTTGCCACACTTGGCTCACGCTCCCTTCATAAGTTCCCAATAAAATATTGACCTTTGATGAAAAGGTCCCCTAGTAATATACCAGCAGAGGCATTTTATAGTTGTATTCACAGCTCCCACCATCCTTTATGACAGTAGTGTTGCGGGGTGAGGTGTGACAGGCAGCCGGAAAAGTGATGACTGTGACACTGATAACATGTTCCCTCTCCTTCCCGCACACAGATGGTGAGAATGTCTCTATATTGAAAATGTCTCTACATTGAAAAGTCTTTAAAAGCATTAACCCTCCAACAGCTCCATTTAAATTAAAGCCAACTCCAGGATATGCTCTTTGACCTTCTAGGTTTCCCTAGCTGCTTATGTGAGAAGCAGGTAATAAAGCGGAACTCCAATCAGGATGATTATCATAGGTTGTGATGAATAAACTCAGTTGTATTATATTGGTTGCTTATTCCAGAGTTTTTCTTTTAATTTAAACTTTTCTTTGAGCTGGAAAGTGTTCCCACACTACTTTTGGCCCTCTCCAAATATAAGATCTCCAGGTCTCATAGACTGCTGGACTTGTTTTTGTTGTTTTTCTGCCTCCACTCCCATTTGCCACCCACTAGAATAGAGTGGTGAGAAAACGGCAGAATTCATATTCAGAGGTCGGAAGTAAAACAGGAGCAAAGTATTGAAGTTAAAGAACTAATGAGCAATATTCTTCACTTAAGAAGAAGCAAAACTGGTTCATACATCACAACCTAAAAAAGATCTCTGTGCTTGGAGTTCCACTTTATTCATGTTTTTTAGAATACAATATTTTTGTGGGACCATACAACTAGTTGTACCTACCCTACTTTTCTCCTACATTGTTCTGTTTACTTGCGTAAAGCCCAGCAGGTCTGAAGCTAATTTACCCCCCATGCAGACATACTATATATATTCCCAAGGCAAATAAATATAGAAGAAAATATGGCTATTGCGAATATTTATGTTACATTATATTTGTGCACTCATTTTTCAAACCTAGATAGAGTAAATAATACACAATAATCTATTTTAGTGTATACAAACACAAAATAACCTCCATTATGTACTAAAAAGGTGGTAGTGGGTCAAGTAAAAAAGATGCTAAATATGTCCAGCCTTAGATTCATCCATAGGTGGTGCTTTAAAGTTTCTGCATCAGTTTAGAGCCAAAGCCTAAATAATGACCCTAGAGTTATTTGTCCAATTTCGGTGTGCACAGCAATACCCAGTACGTGTTGCACATTTTTTATTTAATGCCCTGTGTATGCCTATGTATGTTTGTGTAGGGTTTGTCCCAGGACAGAGAAGCCTTCACCCCCATGTGATAGTACTGGGTACCTCGGAGGTTATTTCCAATCACTAGTGCTGTCACTTGGTAGCGAGGGTATAAATCACATTCTCCCCCATATCCATAAATGCAGGGTATGTACCTTTTTTTTATTATACAGTATTTATATAGCGCCATCATATTATGCAGCGCTGTACAGAGTCCATAGTTGTGTCACTAACTGTCCCTCAAAGGAGCTCACAATCTAATGTCCCTACTATAGTCATATGTCATTAATGTAGTCTAGGTCAATTTAGGGGGAAGCCAATGAACCTAACTGCATGTTTTTGGGATGTGGGAGGAAACCGGAGCACCCGGAGGAAACCCACGCAGACACGGGGAGAACCTGCAAACTCCATGCAGATAGTGTCCTGGCTGGGATTCGAACCTAGGACCTAGCGCTGCAAAGGCCAGAGTGCTAACCCCTGAGCCACTGTGCATGCCCAACTTATTTTCTAGGACTAACAAAGCAACAGAAAGTAAGGTAAGTGTTCCGTGCAATTGCAGGGTCAAGCTTAAAAGCGAACCCATTGCCCTTCCCTGTATAGCCAAACCACAGGTTCACTTTAAGATGTTTACATTGGATTAAAAATAATTCTCCATGGGGAATCTGGTCTCAGCACAATCAGTACTGACTGGAAGGGAGGGGGGAGAAGTGTTTTGAACTTTGGGGTTAACCAGAAGACAGGGAGCTGAGGAATGTATGTGGGCAGCAGGTGTGAGCCTGGATGGAAAAGATAAGATATGTAATGCAGGGAGGTTTGGAAAGAAAGCAGAAGAGTGAATCTAAGGTCACATGTCAGGGTGAATGGTGTAATTCAGAATGTGAGGGTGATGGGTATAGAAGAGAGCAAAAAACAGTGAAGGAAAGAGAAATTATTTTTGTTCACTGTTATCCTGGACATGGTTGAGAAATACCTAAAATAAATGTGTTCTTCTGGCATATAGGTATAAATAGGCTAAACACACATTGCTCCTACTTTATTATATAAAGTTTTCTTATATATTTATTTCCAGTGGCTCAGTGGTTAGCACTCTGGCCTTTTCAGCGTTAGGCCCCAGGTTCAAATCTGCATGAAGTTTGCTGGTTCTCCCTGTGTCTGCGTGGGTTTTCCTCTGGGTACTCCAATTTTTTTCCCACATTCCAAAAACATGCAGTTTGGTTAATTGGCTTCCCCTCAAATTGACTTTAGACTGTATTAAAGACATATGACTATAGTAGGGACAATAGATTGTGAGCCCCTTCAAGGGACAGCTAGTGACACAAGTATGGACTTTGTACAACGCTGCGTAATATGTTGGTGCTATATAAATACTGTGTAATAATAATATACTGTATATATAATGTGGATGTGTACGATAAGCTTGTGCATTGTCACATTTCTTTGTGACCAGAGTTGCATTTATTTTTGATAAAATATTGATAATGAAAACTGAGCACATCCCAGAGATTCTCAGTGTGTTTAAGATTTGCACTGTATGGTTGAGCATTGATATAAAAAATGGCATCTGATGTTTCTTGAAGCACTCTATAACAATTTGAGCCCCATAAATCCAGTCACTGTGGGATGTGCCATGCCATCAGGGAAGAAAAAATCCATTGATGGTAAAACCAGGTCATTTAGGTAGTCAGCTGACCTCATGTTTTGGGTGCATAATGGTGAACCTAGATTTGATTCCATGAAACACCCCTATTCCTTCCTCACCTGTATTATTTAAAATATAGTTTTACATATATAGTGTACATTTCATTAAATAATTGTTATTTTTTAAATATATTTTTTAAATTATTATTAATTTTTTTGATTTGCAAATTTTTTAATGGTAAAATTACAATCAGATAAGGAAAGAAGGGGAGGCAGGAGTTAGTTAGGGTTTATTATGGTTAACTATGGTAGCTAATAAAGGATTAAATTGGAAAATTGTAGGGTTTCCTAATGTAATATCATATGCAGATCAAATGTGACATTTTTTTTTATATATGTGGATGAAATAGTAAATATAATAAAATGATTCACTGAGCCTGATTTATTAAAGCTCTCCAAGGCTGAAGAAGATACACTTTCATCAGTGATCCTGGGTAATCCAGCAAACCTGGAATGAATTTCTTAAATGTCATTTGCTATTTGTTCAATCCTGGACCAGATCCATTCTAGGTCTGCTGGATCACCAAGGTAAACTGATGAAAGTGTATCCTCTCCAGTCTTGTAAAGCTTTAATAAATCAGACCCACTGTGTTTATTCAATGACTGTTGCAGACTATTTGCAAGTACACCTACTTATTTACCAGTCAGTGCTGGACCGGGTCCCATGAGGAGGTCAACATTTCATGCACTTAGCCTACCAAAAACTATCGTTCTATATTCAAGTTGCTGAAGTCTCAGAAGACATTACACTGTAGTAGAGACAGTGGTGAACTATATGATATGATGTGACTACATGTATGACTACATGATAAACCAAAATGCTTTTTGTTTTATGTTTATTTAGCAGTTGTAACATTTTGTTGGTCTGTGATTAGTACAGGAGTTATCAGAGACTTCAAGCAGAACTAAATTTCTTGCAGAAGGAACAGGTGATGTAGTAATCAAAGCTTGTACACCAGTGGAAGGGAAATGATTTACACTTGCAATGGGTCCCCTCTCTCATATCAAATGTTTACAACCACTGCTTTTCTCTGCTGATTCTCCATAACTTGGTTTTCTCTTAAGTTGGGGGTAGAGATAAATTACCACAATGGGTGACACTAGCCCCAGTGACGCCATTGGAATTAGCACTGCAATGTATAAATAGTAATCAGAATCTAGCAAAAATCTGTGAAATACTTGGCACCGTACATTGATCGGAAGTGTTCATTTTGTTGTCAGTCAAGCCTGGGGGAGTGCAGAGGACAGAGAATGACATTGGGCAGAGGACAGGTCCCATCCCATTGTTATGATACACAGGGTGCTTTTCTATTGGCTGGTGGTGGTCAAAGTCAGAAATGCTCCTATAAACTACCAGCCAATGAAGCTGGTATGGTATGTGCTGTTAGCCATAGCTGTATTACACAATTGTCAGTGCTTCTCTTGTGTGGTGGTTGTCAGGAACAGTTTTACTTTAGAGTCTTGAAGACAAGTATGATTTGTGCAGATAATGCTGTTCATCATCATTTGAAATGACACATGTACATGTTCCTGTAGTCATTTTATTAGTAATTGCAGGATAACAAGGAGCTTTAAAAGCAAAATGATTTTTTTATTGAAGTTTATTTACCTGGTGCAAAATAATTATATGATACAAAACTTGTAATTTAATTAGTTAACATACCATGATGTCAGAATATAAATATGGAAGCCTGCATTGCTGTTTTTTTTTTTTTTTTTTTGAAGGTGTGTACCCTGGGGCTTCTAATCTTATTCGTGCTTTACCTTGCAATGAGTTTACCTTTAAGGCAAGCAGCCCAGACGGATACAGAAAACTTTTTGATACTTCTTTTCAAATATGGCCAAGTAATGGTAAATACAATGAAGGGTAAAGACACGCTCAGCAACACACCATTGTTGTGACCTTCACAGGTTTGGGTACCGCAGGTTACAGTTCTGCATTGGTTTTATTGTCTGTTGGTTACTCCGAATAGGAAGTTTTTTTTCATGCTGTGGAAAAATAATTTGAGCTGTTGGATAGGCATTAAGTTTTTGACCATTTTGGTTTATTGGAGGTGCCAAAAATAAATAAAGGTTAGGTTAAAGGTACAGTTCCAACCAGAACTTTATCCATCTTTACCCTGGGGCATTGTCAGCTGATCAGTTTGTGGGTCAGATAGCATTCATAAACCTTTGCAGGTAGCTGGGGTTCAGGAAGAAGGGGCAGTCAGAAAGCCTGTCTTAAGTGATTGGTGGTTCCCAACAGGTACACAGTGGTAAAGGGCCCACACTGATTGACAGTTCCAACATGTGGAAGTGGTGGCTGAGTTCTAGTACTCAGAGCTGGAATGCAAATGGAAAGCCAGGCCTAAATAGTACAGTGCAAGCTTTATCTTTCTGCCTCTTTATGTCAACTGGTTGGATAGAAAGTAGAAGGGGTTGCATGACGCACCAACTGCAAAAAGTACAAGTTACATGAGATTGTAAAGTATATAGAGAATATGTTTTCATATACAAAATCTTTGGGTCAGGTTGGGTTGCATGATTAAAAAACGAATTGTGGGTACACACTGGGCATTGCTCTGCAGAAACACTGATACACAGCAAAAATACAATGAAACTTTCCAGAACAAACAGTCATGTGTATGGATGGTTCTTAGGATTGCTAAAGAAATTAGAATTGTGTAAACAATCCAATATTTTAAAAGTACCCAATAAGTTGTATGTGTGTGTTGGGGCTGACTAAAGTTTGGGTGATCCATTGAACGATAATACCTGTGGGATAGAAATGGAAGATAAGAAAAAGGGAGGCATTTGGTTGTCTGATTTGGAGGTAACCTACAAACATATGGAATAGCAGTTTGTTTTGCTGCATGGTTGTTGTTTCTGATGTCTTCCATTGCTGTTTGACACCTATTTCAGATCTGGGGAAGCTCCATACACTTTAAGGATTATTGAGGCTAAAGTTTAATTGGTTTACTGAAGAAGTGGACATATAGCGAAACGTGTTGCTGCTCATTGAGAAAAAGTATGAACTTTGTATGTTTCAATCAAATATATGTATAGTTTTAACTATTTATGTATTGTTGATAATGTAATAAGTTATATATTTTTTCTTTTTTGTAAACTAAATGGTACATTTATACAGAGGATGTGCCTCAAAAGTTCCAATTAATCTTGATTTTTGAATATTTATATTTAGGGATGTGGCACTTTTTGTACTATAGACGAAATAGCTGGAAAACTTGCTATGTGTGTGTATAGTAGTACCAAATGCTGGCATTCAAAACAATTTATGATGTCATCATGTTGCATAACTACCTTGGTGTCTGAAGGGGTTAATGTGCAGATGGTGCTGGTGAATGGAGATAAAAATGCTATCCCATTACAGAGCGATTTGCTGCCTCCATGTGGGGTGAGGAGACTCTCGCTGGGGATATCGCCTTGCATTTCCTGCGGTTACTGGAAGATGTGCAGACAATTCCCTCTAGTATCTTGAGCGTGTTTATGATGCCAATTCCGGGACGTGGCCTGTTTGGACTTGAGGCTGTGATACTGGCCTGGAGCTTACCTGTTTTCTATTGAAAAACAGAAAACAAATGCCTAACTGTATTCCACAATGCCTTGGAAAAAAAAAACTACACACACACTCAAATGTGCACACAGCTATTTAAAATCATGACTGCATGGAATTAGGCAAATAATAAAGTATAATTTCAGACAAGAGGCTGACGGCTGGCTCAACTGTGTTCCCAACTGCTCCTATTCTAGTGAATAGGAGTGATTGGCAAACCATTGTGTCTGCATGTAGCTGTGGTGTATCGTGATGTGGTTCCAGAAAGCAGAGAATTGTTTTTAGTCAGGCAGTTGCTTTTCCTCTTCCTCCTGAAATGCATTTTAAGGCTCCAAGGTGCACAGCAGCTGTTTGCAATGCACTGCAGCGCAGCCAACCATGAGTTTTTCCACGGCTAGTATAAAAGGGGCCTGAAAAGTGAACCTGGTGAAAGTTAGAAGACATGTCCTAAAGCAGTGGTCGCCAACCTTTTTTGGCCCACAGACCATTAAATTTATCAGCTCTGGACCGCCCATGCGCGGGGAGCCGAGTGTCACTGAAAGGGGAGTAAACTTCCCCCATAGTCTTGTCATGATGCCAGAACCCGCCCACTGAGAGAGAGGGCGAGTTGTATCCAGAGACACAACCTACGCACTGCCCTGAGCCATGCACTGCATATGGGAGACATGGTCCGCGGCTCTGGCCAGTGTGCACACCCCGGCGAGGTCCTTCTTTATGAACATTGTGTGCATGCTGAAATTCAATCCCAGAGCCCTGGTGCTGCAAACAGGAGCCACTTTGTATAGAATCGGCCTTTGACCCAATCAAGGAGGCCAATTTTGTATTATCAATATACAATCAGCATTATGAAGGTGTTTAAAGCAGGCTTTTCTGTATAACAAGGATAACTTCCAAATGTCTATGAACAGTTTAACTTAAAAAAAAAGATCAAAAAATGTACTGTTTATCAATTATATTTATATTATTAGCAGCATTGTGAAATATAAAATACAGTCAATAATAATGGAAATCATAGTATACAATGACTGGATTTCAGTGAACACTCCTTTAGGAATAGAGTCTTGTGCAAGGTAGACCTCATCTGTGTACTAAAAGGAAAGGCCCGAGTTACATGGGAGATTTTCTCTTTTCTCCTAATCTTTTGTGAATCCCCCCAAGTTCCTATAATACATGGCTTGTGGAGGGGGGACTGTTGTCTTCTTCCAGCTCCCATCAATAGTTTCCACATCTCCTGCCAGTTTTGCTAGGTCACGAACAGCTTTGAACTAGCTATTAAAAATATTTTATGGTAGTCTTTATTGTTTACTTTGCCAGCAATAGACAAAACCTAGCAGCCAGGCAGACCCTGCACCTAAAATATTACAGCGGGAGGATGTTTTTTGATCCTCTTCTATTGTTGCCAATTGAAGCATATGATCCCTGACTTCTTAAACGTGCCTGCTGGCTCAAAGATTTGATTGTCTGGCTTCCAGATTAAAAGATCTGCCAGTATGCAATCAGCCTTAAAGGGAACTTGTCACAAAGTGAAACCTTTGTGTGAAAAGGCTCTGTTTAAAATAGTCATTCCCCAATCGATGCACCACATTGTAGTTCGAAGGAAGTAAAGCCAAACTTCCTCCATAGGCCACTGACCCAGAACAAGTGGTCAGTGATTCGTGGAGTGGCTTCTTCAATTGAAGGTTTTGGCTTGCCGAGATACTTAAAATGAATATAAAGAGCTTTCATATTTTATATATAATACTGATTGGTAGCTAATAGCATTTTTACATTTGGACTAATATTAAATAATAAGAGAAGTCTATTCATTCACATACTGATGATTGCTACCCATGGTACTGAAAATGTACAGCACAGTTTAGGGATCAGGCATGAGAATGCTGGCAGCATGTCAAATTTGTATCCTAACAAAAGAAGCCACCCTCCCATGAGGGCAACAAGGTGTTTGCCCACTTTCTGGGTAACTAGGTTTAGGGGTCCCTATATACCTATAGCCAGTTTACCTATAAACTGTACCATGCAAGTAAAACACACCACACAAATGGAAAATCCTTTATTCCTCTTTACAAATTTACATTTACTCATCGAAGTTCCTGCAATGACCAAACATGGCCCATGGTGTCTGTTCCAGCTCTGGCATTTGATTTTTAGTGTGGAAGGGTTATAATTCTCACTGTATGGACAGGGAGTGAGCAAACACTAATGGGGACAGAGGGAGCATTAAATATTTTTTAGATTAGTGTGGAAAAGAAAAACTTTATTAAGGTAAGTTTAGACCCATGGATTGGAACAAACATTCCTGAGTGGCTCCCGTTGACTGGCAACTTGCCTGCTGTCTACACCACAGCTTCCGGGATGGACTGCCATCAGCAGTGAGAGGTACTGAACGCTTTCCTACCGCCCCCCATCATTCTTTGGGGCTGCCACAGATAGACACTACATGTAGCGCCTCCCCCGAGGCAGCAGTTTGGTGGTGTGAGGAAGCAGTAACCTCCCTATAACCTCACCGCCAGTTTAAAAATAGCCTTAGTAATTTTTTATGTGTTTGTTTTTGTTCCCTTTACTTGTGGTGAGTAGGACAGAAAATGAGGGGGAAATCTTCCCGGTAAGCATACAGACTGCACTGAAATCCTGGCAGAAATTGTAGCTATTCTCAAAAGTTTTGACTAAAATAAAATTTAAAAAAAATAGGAACAGCCTCATTTTTACTGTAGACTCCCTTTAATTTATCTATCCCAGAATGTTTCTCAAACAGGAAAATGCATACTAAAATAAGGCCTGAATGGTTCATAAAGATATCCTGTTGTCTTTCATTTTGTACTCCAAGTTTCTGTCTAGATATGGTATTCTGTATAGAGTTAAAATATCTGCAATCATTGCCCGCTGAGCGCTTTTCAACCTGCGGTGAACGGAACCCAACTATAAAGGAACGTGGGCACAAGCTGAGCGCCTGTATACAAACGCTAAGAGGGATAATGATAAGCCTATGGGCACTTAACTTGCGGTGACTGTAATAGCTGAGACCGCGTTTCATGTTTGGAGTTTAACCTTGCAAATTAAAATAAAGATATCCAATTTAGCTAAGGACATTGTGTAACTGCCTACAACTACGTCCCAGCACGCTCTGTTTCCGCAGCGAAAGGCTATAATGTGACCATCGTGTTCCTTTTCAAAAAGTCCATCCGCATCCTTCCCCTAATGGCTTTCCTCACTAACGCAACATCTGGTGCGGCACAGTGGGTAATGAGAGGCTTTGCGTCTGACCCCATCGCTATGCGGGGGGTTCAACCCAGCTCCCTGGGAGCCGGAGCTGACTCACAGCCGGCTGCTACATCTGTGAGCCTTCGTTCCAAGTAAGCACGGAGGATTCCAACTCATACGGCTTGGCTGAGAGCCCTGCACAACAGCAGCTGATGGGCCAAACAGCTGTTCCACCAATACAAAGAGCTACCCCTCACTTAGGGTTTACACGCACACATGGGTGTGTGATGCTGTGACCGTCTCCAAGCACTATGCCTATTTTTCTGCTTCTTTGGAGTATATATCCATATATATCTACAATTGTGAGAAAAAGTGTGCAAACCCTTGGGAAATCGCTTTAGTATCTTTGCATGAAAGGTTACTAAAATGTAATCCTAGCTTTATTTAGGTCACAATCATCAGATTCTTATTCATCAGAAAACACGGGCAATATTTTTCATATACTGTATATTTATTAATAAATGAGTTGGACAATCAAGTTCAATAGGAAAAACAATGGTCCCAAACGCCTTTGGGATGGATGGGGCCCTTTGCCTGCTTTACCAGCCCTTGTTCCATACATGAAACTAACACTGAAACCCTTCCTTCCACTGGCAACAGCAATGGAGCAAAATTCTCCCCACTGACACCAAAAATGGGGTGCTTTTGCAGTCATTGCTACCAATAATAGGGCACTCTTCCTTTCCCATGACACCAATGATGTGGCACTTTTTTTCCCATTGGCACTAATGATGGGGCACAAATCCTCCCAACGACACCAAAAATTGGGCACTATTCCTCCCAATGACACCAATAATGAGGCACTATTCCTCCTAATGACACCAATAATGGGGCACTATTCCTTCCACTGGCATCAATGATGGGGCACTATTCCCCCCACTGGCACCACTGATGGAGCAGTATTCCTTTCACTGGCACCAATGATGAGGCACTATTCCAATTACACTAATAATAAGGTACTATACCTCCCACAGTTAATTCTAATTTAATAGATAATACTATTTCTTTTACAGACATCAATTTTTGGGCATTTTTCATCACTAATCACAAATATTAGGTAGTTGTTTACTTCCTCTGTTCACCAACCCCAGGGTTTTTTTACTCCCTTGACCACTGGGCTGGTGCCATTCTTTACTACCATTGGACAATCACCCCCAAGGTCAGAATGACAGCGAATTGGCCCTTTGCCAGTTAAACACTTGGGGACCACTGATCTCGGATAATGACATCTTGCAACAAGGGCAGCTGAAAAACAAATGCTAACAAATGAGACAGGAATTCATTTTTGGCATGGGTTTGACCTGGCCTTCTACATAAAGAATGCCACACAGTTTTTGTTCCCTGCTATGTATTTAAATATACTGTTAAAGTACAATACAATGCAATCAGAAAGAATGCCTAAAAAAACATGTTTATCCTTTCCTGCAAGCCAGAAGATGCCTACCAGTTCAACTTTAACTGAAGAGATGCTGACCACCTACCTCTTATCTATATTACCTGGTTTTGTAAACCTACCAAAGCTTAATTTGCAAATCAAATTAACAACATCCACCTTCCAGAATGGAAGTCCTGCTGTTTTTCACTCATTGGAAGCAACAGGATATACATTAACATTTTAATTTCCTAATGTATGCTATGATAGGCAACATTTATTAAAATACTGCAGCCTCAGTTCGATACTAACATCAATTTTGATTTTTTTAATAAAAACTAAATGATTGGCTATTTTACCTTCTGCTTGGTTTTGTAAAACCATTGTATTTCTCATCACAATCCTAGGCCATCACAATCCTAGGCAGATATAGCCTCTCACATGTTGCCTTGCAAATTTATTCCAAGAGGGGGCTTCCTAGGACAGTGCAAGAGCCAGATCATGCTTTGCTTTCTGTGGAAAAACAGTAGTGGCGGAGATATAAAACGCAGAATGGGGAAAATGCTTTGGCACGCCTGAGCACTTTATAACAGCTCAATAAATTTATGTTGTAGGACGACGGCACCGGCTGACGCCCTGTGAAATCAGTTATTTCTCTGTCACGTCTTTTTATGAGCAGGGAACCAAAAGCTATATGGGGTCATGACATTCTCTACTGGGCCTTAATACTAAGACTAAAATACATAATTGATACAGTATGAGCTGTAACACTCAAATACTTTCTGTAGAATGATAAAAAGGTAAAAGGTCATAGAATTTAAATGTGCCTGCAGACATTAAATGACAGCTTCCCTATTGGGCCATGATCTAATGTTGACAGGGCAGCTCCGCATAGTCTTGGGCGAGCATTCTTGGGGAATCCAGAAATCCAACAGGTTTTAAAACTTTAGTGCTATCACTTCCCCCAAGAATGTCCAACAAAGGATAGTCTTTGCATGGCTTCCCCACTTTTCTTTAATGACTTAGCCAACAGTTCTTGTGATAATGGAAAGTTTCTGTTGAAGCATAAAAAGCCAAAAACATTTTTAGATGATCATTCACAAATCTCCAATAGCCTTTTTCAATATACCTATAATGCAATAGCAGATTAGCCCCGATTTTCATACAGTAAAACCCCTGTAAGGTTTTTTTATTGTGACCTTACAGGGTAGAGCTACCATTGTAGCCAAGAGTTGTACTGCAGGCTCAACCACGCTCCCCACTTTGTGCAGACCTTTGCATGCAGATGCAGTGGAGTGTGATACCTGGAAGAAGTATCTAACTTTCTCCACCTTTGCAGGAAGATCTGCTCTGCAACCTCCAATGCAAGCGCAGTGTGCAAATGCATTACCTGCAATGTAGTTTGCTTTTTGGATGCATAGCAGCAGTTTGTAACATGACTGGATGCGCTTACCATGCTGTTTGCAACTTTCAGTGTAAAAAGGGCCTTACAGTTGTCAATGGAAGAAAAATAAAAAGGGTAAAATGGGTTTTAATGATATCTAACATGGAATTTCCTATATAAAAAGTTTTTTAGCTTTAGATGCAGTTTAGCCATCATAACTAAGTAAAGAAGATGACTAGAGTTATATATTAGGGCAGTGCAAAGGACAGTGATTATGACCACAGTGACCCCCTTATAAGCAGTCAAATACCATCGCTAGAATAGTCTGAATCAGCAAAAAAATATTGTTGATTGGCTGCTGTAAAATATTGCAGATTGGACTTAACCTTATTAGATCAGCCCGATAAATATGTCATTACTCAACTGTATCTACCATCTGGGTCCTTCAGCATGCAGCCAGTTATCAGTTGGCAATAGCAGTAGTTGGTGCTCCATACACAAGCTGATTACCAGCAAATGAGATATAAACGGTTTAACTTGTTGATTAACAGACAGAGTGCCAACAGCATAACGCACAACAACATGAAAAAGAGTGCAGTCTGGCAACTTTACCTTGGACTTCTAAAATTCCTATTACTGACTCCTAGGCTTATCTTTTGGGAACAATAAGGAATTAGGTAAGAAATTAATCTGAGGGTAGTGTCCCAAAGTTACAAGTAGGTACAAGTTTGTATTTGCTTTTACCCAGGTGTTGGAAAAAGTCACACTGATTTTGGTAGTTTGGCTGTATTTATGGCAATGGACAAGTTTCTGTATTGCTTCTAATCAGTCCCAATGAAAGACAGTCAACAAATCCAAAGACCACATTAAACATAACATAGGGATCTGCACTATAAATTCTTTAACATCCAAGGCAAAAAGACCAAAGTCCACCCCAAGTGGACCACTTTCCCCATGAGCTGTGTACTACTTTAGCAGCATGTACTAAAGGCTTTGCAGTTTTTGCATCTCCTTCTTGCTAAAGCACCATATCATATGTGTTAAATACTAAAGACTTTTGGCAGTGAAAGCAAGTAGTTACAAAGAGATAAGGTCATTACTGTGCCACTTTTTCTTTCACTATTCATCTAAAGCAGGGGTCGGCAAAGATTTATGGCCACTAGGCCATTTATGGGGTGGGCGGGAGAACACTAGGACGGACCCGCCCCAATGGCTTTGCCCACCACCAGGGAAGTATCAACGCCAGCTGCGGTAAGTTGGGGAGCCAATGCAAGGGGGCAGCACCAGAGCTCCGGCGGCCCTGGCTCCGGTAGTTCCTAACGCCTCTTGGCTCCGCGGTTGCCGACTAGCATTGGGCCAGATCGGCCAGGGGGCGGTAAGCTGGAACGAACTACCGGCTAGGCCAGGGGTCAGCAACCTTTACTATCAAAAGAGCCATTTTGCCTCCTCTTCCACTAAAGAAAAATAGTCTGGAGCCGCAAAACATAACACAGTTTATAAACTTTTAAAAGTTTTAATATTTTTTTAATTTTACCTGTTACAAGTGTGCATGTGTAGGCCTACTTTGAAATAAATTAAACACTGAACTATGCCCCTAGAAGCCTCCAGCTTCTAACGTATCATCCTGTTACATTAGCTGGAGGCTTCTAACGTAACAGGGTAGATTTTTTTGATGGGCAGAGTTCTTTATGTTCTGACGATGCCTTAGCGATGAAATTTTAAGGGGTGTTAGCCACAGGTGTCCCTCATTTGCAGCTTTAATTTTGTTCACCTGTACCCCCCAATCTTGAGTAATTTGGGGTTCAGGTGTTAGAAGCCTCCAGCAATGTGTAACAGGGTAGATTATTTTGATGGGCAGAGTTCTTTATTTTCTGACGATGCCTTAGCGATTCAATTGTAGGTGGTGTTAGCCATAAGTGTCCCCCACTTGCACCTCTATTTTGGTCACCCATACCGCCTCCCCCCCTGTTCCAGAGAAATTGGGGTTCAGATGCTAGATGCTTCCAGCAATGTGTAACAGGGTAGATTTTTTTGATAGGCAGAGTTTTTATGAATTTTTAGGAGGTGTTAGCCACAGGTGTCCCGTACTTGCACCTCAAATTTTTTTCACCTGTACCCCCGTTTCCAGATAAATTGGGGTATAGGTGCTAGAAGCCTACAACAATGTGTAACAGGGTAGGGGTTTTTTGATGGGTGGAGTTTTTAGGAGGTGTTAGCCACAGGTGTCCCCCACTTGCACCTCTAATTTTGTTCACCTGTACCCCCTTCCTGTTCCAGAGAAATTGGGGTTCAGGTGCCTCCAGCAATGTGGAACGGTAATTTTTTTGATGGGCAGAGTTCTTTATGTTCTGATGATAGCCTAACAATTAAATTTTAGGGGGTGTTAGTCACAGGTGTCCCCCACTTGCACCTACATTTTTTGGTTTTGTACATCTCCCTATTCCAGAGGAATTGGGGTTCAAAGGAGGGGGATGTCATTGTACACACCCATTTGTACACGGCCCGTGGTAGATTTATTTCACTGGTAGATTTTTTTCATTAGAACACCGGATAGGGAATCCCCCTTCTCCGCAGTGTCTTAGGAGGAAGGGGATCCCCCATCAGAGATCTCCCCGCGGCAGCCAAAGGGAGCCACAACAGGAAGGCTGAAGAGCCGCATGCGGCTCCGGAGCCGCAGGTTGCAGACCCCAGGGCTAGGCCATATCTGGCCTAAAGGCTGAAGTTTGCCGACCCCTGATCTACAGGGTAGGCAGGGGACTTGTAAATGAAAGTTAAACCACAGCAAATAAAAATCAAGACAGCTCTTTTATCAGGCAGTACTGTGCTGTGCAACAAAACTGTGTAAGGCTATGTACACAAGTGCAATAATCTTTCACAAACCTTTCCAATGACAAACGACTGCACGATGCAGTGCTGCACATACAACACCGTTCTGCTCTATGGAGAGGGTAGGAGGGGTCTCTCCCCTTTACTTGCATTACGATTGTTCCTTGTCCCTGGATCTGCCAGGACAGTCATTCAGACCATGAGCACTGTACACATGCCAGATTCTAGTCCAATATCAGCCCTGAGCTCATAATCGGACGAGAACCATTGCACGTGTGTACGTAGCCTAAGTGTCAGGCCTGCATGGACAGAGATTCAAATCCCTTTGCAAATGTTAACATTGCTTTGTATTTGGTTATTTTGGATATTTGGTGTATTTATGTCTACATTAGGCCTGTGATTCACCAAGAATTGAAGATAAGATAAAGGTGACAGCAAAAAAACATTTAAAAGTGACATATTCCTATCCTAAAATGTTCCTTGCCATCTATTATGCCCACCATTTGTTTGCAGTGCATACCAGTAGTAAATGAGTAGAAAAAGTTTATTATTAGATACACCAATACCTGTGTATTTGAAGGTTAGAATGAGTATATAGATCACTAGTTAATTAAATAAAGCCGAATTAAGGTAATTTACAGCATAACAGCCATCATGACCGAGTGCGTCCCTAGTGAGAAGTGTGTAGGCAAAGGATTTTTATCAGGCCAGCATGTCATCCTTAATAGTCTGTGTTGCAGTTCACACTACCCAGAGCATGGGGCGGGCTGGTTTTCTTTTAGCAGTCAGTTCTAGCATAATCTCATCTACATAGCAATAGAAGATGAGTCTGGAACCTTTAGAGAATGCAGAACTTTTAACTCTATGAGAATTGTGATGAGCTGAGCCTGAGTTTTAAAGACATTCCCTGGATAAAAATATGAAAATGATAAAGATAAAGATATGAAATGTGCCACTGAGGATGCATCACTAGTGATGCCATATAAAATCAGGTTATAACTGCCCCAATAACTGAAAACTAAGAAGTAGCAGTCCCATATAAAATGGCTTAGCAGAGGCTATAATTGCCACAGTACCTTTGAGAACTGCCTATCCATATACATACAGTGGGCCTGATTTATTAAAGCTCTCCAAAGCTGGAGAGGATACACTTTCATCAGTGAAGCTGGGTGATTTAGCAAACTTGGAATGGATTTCTTCAAAGTAAGTTGCTGTTTGCTTTAGCAAATGTTTTGAACCCTTGACCAGATCTAATCCAGGTTTGCTTGATCACCCAGCTTCTCTGATAAAAGTGTATCCTCTCCAGCCCTAAAGAGCCCTAATACATCAGGCCCAGTATATCTGGCACAGTTTTTTAAAGTGTTTTTGAAGCCAGCATTTGAATTTTTTTTTTAAATGTGGATATCATAAATCTTTGCGAGGTTTAATTGTTTTCTGTGTCCTTACAAGTAGACTTACTATTGTAACCAAGACAGAAAGTGATGGGATATCCAAAACGTTAGGCCAATTCCAGACTTTTAGTTGACCCCAGAGTTGTATCGCAGACTCAACCACACTCCCAATGGCTCCCCTTCAACCAAACAGGAGCTGTTAAGAACCATTTTGTGCATACCTTTGCATGCGGTTTCGGTGGAGTGTGATTCCTAGAAGCAATATATTGCTTTTGGCTTTGCTGTTGCATTTACTATTTTGTAGAAAGTCCTGAACTGCAACCACCAGTCCAAGGGCATCATGTGGAAATGTAATAACATAACATAACAGCTTGCTGCTTCTTGTTGCATTGCAACAGTTTGCTACTTGCCATGCGGTTTGCAACTGTAGGTATGAAAAGAGCCCTACAGTTGTCACTAGAACAAGAATAAATGGGTAATCTTGCAAAGGGTACACCTGTCCCAATGATATCTAACATGGGAAAACTGTCTATATACAGAGTCGACACTGGAGCCTTTTCTGGCAATTTAGGAAGTCCTTCTAACCAGTTGTGAGGCATCATACCAATATGAATACATTGATCAAGTAAAAATATTTTCCATTAAACAATCCAACATATAGTTTTAAACCTCTGATCCCAGTATAGGACATGGAAGGTAAATTGTTCCATTAGAAAAACAGACCTATATTTTTAACTGGCAGAATAGGTAGATTTGGTATGACATTTTGTAATAACTATTTTATATTTTCAAATGCAGTCTCATTTTAGCTCAGTTTTGTTTCTTCGGTTGTGGGTACACCCGCCTGCCAAGATGACTGCTTCTGTGCCCTCAAGTGCCAATCATAATATTGCCCTTTCAGGAAGGAGAACTAAAGCCGAGTGATCCTCAGTTCAAATTCCTATTCTTCTAGTGACTCACTAAAACAAATAAAGGACCTATATAATAATCAAAAATCCTACAGCATATTATATGACATTAGGAAGAGTATTACACTACCTGTGCTCATCCTAAGTTTTAGGAAAACATGAACTAGTGGGTTTTACAAGTGAGTAGCTTTGTAATGTCTTTGAACCAGTAAGCTTCAAGCAAATCTGTCCATTGATTCTCTGTTATTTATGTTTTGCCTTACTACATAGTTCTTTGGGCAATATGTAGAGACATTTTTTTGCAGCACCATACTGTGCTGTCTCTTGATCCAAATCCTTCTAGACTCCAATGTGAAGGAAAGGAAAGTCAAATCTTCGATCTGCCGGACTATGTCTAACTATTCGCAAGTCAGTTTCTTTAAACTTTAATCTTACCTATTTTCCAAATTCACAAGAGGAATACACTGATCATATTAAACAAAAAGAGAACATGTTCAAGGCACTTGTTTTTAGTGTCTTGGGCTCCCCACAGTAGTTTATCATTATAAGTTGTTGCATCTTTTTTTTACAATATGTTTTTTGGTTCATTGAAGATGAGTAAATCATGAGCATGCATTGATAGAATTCTTTACTGTAGAACAAGAACTACTATTGTGACAGCCAGAGACAAATAAGTGGGAGACAAAGCCTCTCTTCAGCATTAGTTTGTGACAGCCTTCCCAAGAAAGCTCAAAGTGACCAGATGACCTGTCTGACATTTTTGAGAACAGGCAACATGAGCAAAGATATCCACAACCATTATTATTACTACTAAGAAGTATTTGTAAAGCACCAACATATTAGAGTTTAGCATTGTAAACTTTAATGTGTTAGAAGTACTGACATTTTTTTAAAACCCAAAATTATTATTATTAATATTATGTAGCGCCAACATATTATGCAGTGCTGTATAACAGTTGCAAATAACAGACAAATACAGGCAGTGACAAAGGAGGAGGAGAGAACCCTGCCCCGAAGAGCTTACAATCTAGGAGGTGGGGGCAAGTAAAACACAATAGGAGGAGAGATAAGGAATGATGGGAAGTAGTGAGGGTTTCAAAAGACAAAAGATGGGTAGGCAAGTTTGAAAAAATGAGTTTTGAGTGCTCTTTTAAATAATCAGAAAGAAGGAGCAAGCCAAATAACACGAGGAAGACCATTCCAGAGAGTCAGGGCAGCTCTAGAAAATGCTTTGAGCCATGCGTGTGATGAGGTTAAGAGTGAGGAAGTCAGTAATAGGTCATTGGAGCAGCAAAGAGAGCGGCTAAGAGAGTATTTTTCTATCAGGTTAGAAAGGTAAGTGGGACAAGAACTGTGGAGGGATTTGAAAGCAAATCGCAGGAGCTTGAATTTGATTCTAAGGTGAAATGGAAGCCAATGAAAAGAACTACAAAGAGAGACAGCAGAAGAAGAGCGGTGGGAAGGAATACATACATACATTTTGTTACTAAAATGTCACTTAATAATGCCTGTCACCTGTTGGCAGGACATACTTAATTTTGTAGTTTCCCAGCACCTTGTGGCTCCTGGCTTCAAGCTAACTGCAAAATGCTCAAGATTATATAATTGGGATAAAAACCTTCACTCTAATCTGCTGTGTACAGGCAATGGGACTGGCATCCCGCTGCTCTGCAAAATCTCATCTTCCCCGCACAGCTCTCAGGGAGTCCCTCTTCCAGAGGTCATTAATTAAAGTTTGATTAATCACAGAATTATATTGATGTTCACTGGTGCATCGTAATTCTTAATACAATGATTTAACCTCTGCATTACTACAGTTCAGTGACAGCCAGTAAGTATAAAATGATCATACCAATGCATTAATATATCTAAAGTTATTCTACAATGATTGATAAAAGGAACTATATCTAATATTTAAATTGTGTAGTAAAAGAAAACAAAGAGGCTTTTACAATATTCAGCACTGTAATTATCACTCTGGTGAAGGATTTTTTTAATTTTAATGACTCAGATGACAAAACCTACCCATTGAGTGGCTCTAATCTGTCATTCATTTTGTTCTCGACCAGGAACCTAAAGAAATTAAATAAACCTAAAGTTTATCAAAAGACCCTAAGTGGAAAACAATATTATCTTTAGTGTTCACTGGTACCCAAATTCCTAACTCCCTCATATTAGGAGGTTTTGGTTATTTGGTATTCATATTTGCTCTGGGTGCTGCAGTTTTCATCTGAACTGTATAGATAGATAAACTGACTGATAGAACACAAAAGCTGTACCTAATATGTTTGTATGCTTGACTGTGATAAACAAATACAATCTGAAGCTCCTTTCAAGGAATGGTCTACATCAGTGTTTCTCAACCAAGGTTCTGTGGAACTCTAGGGTTCCTCCAGAGACTGCTGAATATTCCATGAGCAATGAGCAGTTTGTCACTCTCAGGTCAGTTTTACAGATGATGTTTTTGGGTGACATTCTTCCCACTGGCCAGCAATGTAAGGAGCATTTATACCCTTAACCACCACACTAATATACAGGAAATTGAGGATATAGAAATTATATCAGGGGTTCGCAGTTATAAGCAAGTTTTAAGCAAGTTATCTTAAGGGGTTCCTCCATGTAAATACCTATCTACATACCTCAAAGTTCTGCTGTTTTTGCACAAATAAAGGCATGGCAACGTTTTTTTGTTTACGGCACCGTCCTTCTCATTTCTGCTGCCTTTAAGAATGCAACCTAAAATAACTTTAACATGTGGGACATCGCCAGTAGCACAAAAGAAGGAAAGAGGGCCAGCATGGAAAAGAATGAAAGTGCTAGCTTATTTGATGGTGGTTGTAGGGGAAAACAGGACAGGTTTCTCAGCCTAACTTTCACAGAAGGTGACTGACTTGAAAGCTTGGGCTGCACTTACAGAAAATAATGGATGATACAAACTGATCAGGAAATTTTAACTCATGTCTATCAGTACTTTTAGTTGAAAGAGATTTTTTTGTGACATGATTTTGCATCAGGGAATGATCACTGCTCTGATTGCTATAATCGCTGCCTACAATAGAATAGAATAGTAGTTTGTAGAAAAGCTCATAAAAGTGAATAAAGAGCAACTGTCATTGGTGAACCTACTGCTGGCTCATTTGACTCTTAGCTCGTCAGTTCAACATATGAGGAGTTAGTCATTTAGAGACACAAAATACATAAAAAAGGGGATAAATGAGAAGTTTTGGGAAATCACTAAATGAGAGATCAGTATGGAGAGTGTCAGCTAGACTTGGTGCGTGAGGTTTCTCTTAGCCATCTGGTTTGTCACCCTATCACTGGTCAAGTCACAAAAAAGGGTCATTCTGAGGCCAAAAGTAGATGTCATGATAGTGATGGAAAACAGAAGCTAGATTGGATAGAAGGCAGATGTGATCATCACAGCATGCTCAGTGTTGGGTCAGGTACACAAACTCAACAAAGATCCTAACATGTGCCAGTACTGCAATAGTGAGTTTTTGTGCAACAAGTACACATGAAGAAATGCTGTCTTCTGCAAATGTTCCTACAGGAGAGATTAGTTGCTATTCATGCATAGGAAACAATCATAGGAAACCTGTAATTTCAAAAGCAAGCAAACTAACACAACCACTGTAGAGCAGCATAAGGAGCCTCCTGCATTCACAGCATTACTCACCTCCTAAAAGTCTGCAGGAACCACTGAATGTGGAATGCACATGACTACTACCCGAGGATAAATAGAATGGATTCTTTGGGGCTGGAACACCGGGACAAGCAAGCAGAATAGGAGGGGAGATATGTAGTGGTGTGAAGTAGTGAGGGTTTTAGATAACAGAAAAAGACAGACAAGTTTGAAAAAATGGGTTTTGAGGGCTTTTTCAAATGCGCAGAAAGTAGGAGCAAGCCAAATAGAACGGGGTAGACCATTCCAGAGTCGTGGGAGCTCTAGAAAAGTCTTGGAGCCGTGCTTGTGATGTGGTTATGAGTGAGGGAGTCAGTTGTAGGTCATTGGAGGAGCAAAGAGAACAGCTGGGGGAGTATTTTTTCATCGGGTCAGAAAGGTAAGTGGGACAAGAACTGTTGAGGGATTTGAAGGCAAAGCACAGGAGCTTGAATTTGATTCTAAGGTGAAATGGAAGCCAATGGAGAGAACTACAAAGAGATGCAGCGGAAGAGGAGCGGAGGGAAGGATGGATGAGTCTGGCTGCAGCATTCATAATAGATTGTAGAGGAGAGCATCGGATTAGTGGAATACCAAAGAGGAGGAGGTTACAGTAGTCCAGACGAGAGATGATAAGAGTGTGTACAAGGAGTTTGGTGGTCTCTGGGGACAGGTAGGGGTGGATTTTGGAGTTGTTGTGCAGGTGAAAGTGACAGGTTTCTGAAAATGTTCTGAATATGGGGGGTAAAGCAGAGGGCAGAATGGAAGGTGACGCCTGAGGGGAGGGATGAATGACAGTGTTGTTAACAGAAATATGTCAGGGGCAGATTGAGACACTAGATGGAGTTTATCTGCTTTCTCTATGCATTTAATTCGAATGATTTTGTTTTTCCCCCTAAAATAAACTGGTAGATTGACCTTGCTATGTGTACATACCTGTGGTCGGATAATTAGCTGGGAAACTGCTTTAGAGGTTAGGACTGATATGAATGGTTCAATGTATAAGAAGGTGCCACTGAAAGATAAAACTTTCAGTTTTATGTGTAAAGTAAAAAACTTTAATCTGCCTGAAAAATCATCAAACTACTAATGTTTTGCCATTTATAGGTTAAAGATAGCCAAACCTTTAAAAAACAGCATCATACCCTCCCTATACCATATATGCCCTACATTATGCTTCTCCAGCCACAGCCAATGCCTGTAGGGGGGGGTGTCTTTTCTATTGGGATCTATGGAGAAAAGCTGCACATGGCAGTATAATGCAAGCATCAGAACATGGGAAGGGATCCAGACCTGGCATAGGCCACAGCCAGTGCTTGCTGACGTGGGTAGTGTGGGTTATATACCATCTGGAATAGGGGAAACAAGATGGCCCAAATTAGAATTTCACTGGTGTGGTTCTGTCTGTGTGGCCTTCTCTTCTTAATCAAATTTTCTAAAAAGCCTAGCTTCTATAATATGTAAGCTATCCATGCATTGCAGTCTGTCAGTATGACATAGGAGCCCCTCTTTACATTATAAACACTGATGCATGTTTTGCTGCATATCACTGCAATGCATGGGCCATTATGCTCATTGTAAACCTAAAGGTGGCCGTACATTCTAAGACATTTTTAATATGAATGAATCCAGCCTCTCTCAACTTTTTTAGTTCAGAGGGACCCCCAAAATATTTTCAGGTACCTGGGGAACTGCTGCTAAAACCAATTTACTGGGGGTCAGTGGGGAAAATAATCTTAATCAGTGAATGGCCCCCATAGGTTATGTTCAGATTGGCAGTGAGTTTGCAGTGTGATTACTGCTTTCTAATGTCAGTCCCCCAGGAGGAAGATGCTACAAATAGTTTTTACCCGTGAAGCACAATATAAAATTAATGATGATGCAATGCGCCTGTGTGCTTTGTCCCGAGGCAAGTCTGAATCTAACCTTACAGTGGTGGCCAAAATACCATCCTTATAGACAACCTCTTAAACCCATTTTTGGGGGTCAATGGGGAAAATGGCTTTTTAAATTGGAGGTCAGTAGAATTAATGCCCCCTACAGTGGTGGTTGAATTACCAGTTTTATGGACATCTACCTGCAACCTGGCTCCACCAAAAGGTTGGACACAAAACTTTGCCAGTATCATCAAATGGGAGGTCAGTCAGCTACAAGAACTCCTCTGGGGGATCCCTGGGGACTCCTCTGGGGGAACCCTGGGGACTCAATGGACCCCGAGTTGAGAATGGCTGGATTAGACCTTGGATTCAATAAACACACAAAAAAAAAACAATAACCTAATAAAAGAATTCCTAATCAATATTTAAATATCGATAGAATATTAATCAGGAATGCTTTTTGTTTGACCCGATGTGCCCCTTAACAATTATGAGTCCCTTTGCAAAGTTTGGAGCGTTGCTCCCATTGGCTGGTGGCTGTTTAGAAGCACTTCTGAATAAATGTCTAAAGCGGTAGCCAGTCAATATCAAACAGATATGATTCATGTTCTGGTCTTAGGATAGGTACACACGTGCAATGGTTGTCATCTGATAACCAGCTCAGGGCTTTTATCAGACGAGAATTTTACATGTGTACAGTCCTTGTCGTCCATCGCTCGAATGACCATCCTGGCGGATCCACGGATAATCAGAATGGAAGTGAAGGGGAGCGTGCACAGTGGGGTTCCGCTCCGTTGTTCTCCCTCTCCATTGAGCAAGACTCATTCATGCATTGTGCAGTCATTAGTCATTGGAAAGGATCGTGAAAGATCCTTTCCAACGACAATTATCACATGTGTGTACATAGCCTAACACGCATCAGCTAGTGTATGGCCAGCATTAACATCTGACTGTACAATCTGCTTTTGATTCACCACCAATTTTGTAGTCTGATTGTACAGATTGATTGTATAGTTCAGCTGAATGTGGAAGTTATTTATACAGATTGAAGCATGTGTGGTATGCGGGGGGGGGGGGGGGCAAGATGAAAAGTGTGCAGCTGCAATAGGACCCTCAGTCGACAGGGGCCCCAATTTAGTTGAGCAGAGTTGCCCCAGAGCTGTATCTATCACTGGTGTCATGCTAAATATTTATGATAAGGAGCAGCAAACATCATCACCCGGTGGAATTAACATCACCTCCCAGCATATGGGGGGCAACTCTTCATCGACTTTCCTAAATGTCAGAATTTGCATACTGCAGCAATGCTACGGAAAATAAAAAGAAGAGAAATACTTTCCCTGTCTGCACATTGAGGAATAAAAGAGCTGGCAATGTGTCTATAAATCTGCAGGATTCCCGTGCTGGGTATTGTGGTGCTGGGTATTGTGGTGCAGGGTACTGTGGCGCTGGGTATTGTGGCGCTGGGTAACGTGGTGCTGGGTATTGTAGTCCTGAGTATTCTGGCGCTGGGTATTGTGGTGCAGGGTATTGTGGTGCAGGGTATTGTGGTGCAGGGTTCTGTGGCGCTGGGTATTGTGGCGCTGGGTATCGTGGCGCTGGGTATCGTGGCGCTGGGTATCTTTTGGCGCTGGCTATTGTGGTGCAGGGTTTTGTGGTGCAGGGTTTTGTGGCGCTGGGTAATCTGGCGCTGGGTAATGTGGCGCTGGGTAATGTGGCGCTGGGTATTGTGGCGCTGGGTATTGTGGTGCAGGGTATTGTGGTGCAGGGTATTGTGGTGCAGGGTATTGTGGTGCAGGGTATTGTGGCGCTGGGTATTGTGGCGCAGGGTATTGTGGCGCAGGGTAATGTGGCGCAGGGTAATGTGGCGCAGGGTAATGTGGCGCTGGGTATTTTGGCGCTGGGTATTTTGGCGCTGGGTGTTGTGGCGCTGGGTAATGTAGCGCTGGGTAATGTAGCGCTGGGTATTGTGGCGCTGGGTAATGTAGCGCTGGGTATTGTGGCGCTGGGTAACGTGGCGCTGGGTATTGTGGTGCAGGGTATTTTGGCGCAGGGTATTGTGGCGCAGGGTATTGTGGCGCAGGGTATTGTGGCGCTGGGTAATGTGGCGCTGGGTAATGTGGCGCTGGGTAATGTGGCGCTGGGTATTGTGGTGCAGGGTATTGTGGTGCAGGGTTCTGTGGCGCAGGGTATTGTGGCGCTGGGTATTGTGTCGCTGGGTATTTTGGCGCTGGGTAATGTGGTGCAGGGTATTGTAGTGCTGGGTAATGTAATGCTGGGTATTGTGGTGCAGGGTATTGTGGTGCAGGGTATTGTGGCGCTGGGTATTGTGGTGCTGGGTATTTTGGCGCTGGGTATTGTGGTGCAGGGTACTGTTGTGCTGGGTATTGTGGCGCTGGGTAATGTGGTGCTGAGTATTTTGGCGCTGGGTATTGTGGTGCAGGGTATTGTGGCGCTGGGTATTGTGGCGCTGGGTATTGTGGCGCAGGGTAATGTGGCGCTGGGTATTGTAGTGCTGGGTTTTGTGGTGCAGGGTAATGTGGCGCTGGGTAATGTGGTGCTGGGTATTGTGGTGCAGGGTACTGTGGCGCTGGGTAACATGGCGCTGGGTAACGTGGTGCTGGGTAACGTGGTGCTGGGTATTGTAGTCCTGAGTATTTTGGCGCTGGGTATTGTGGTGCAGGGTATTGTGGCGCTGGGTATTATGGCGCTGGGTATTGTGTCGCTGGGTATTGTGTCGCTGGGTATTTTGGCGCTGGGTAATGTGGTGCAGGGTATTGTAGTGATGGGTAATGTAGTGCTGGGTATTGTGGTGCTGGGTATTGTGGTGCAGGGTATTGTGGTGCAGGGTTCTGTGGTGCTGGGTATTTTGGCGCTGGGTAATGTGGTGCAGGGTATTGTAGTGCTGGGTATTGCGGGGCTGGGTAATGTAGTGCTGGGTATTGTGGTGCTGGGTATTGTGGCGCTGGGTAATGCGGCACAGGGTATTGTGGCGCAGGGTATTGTGGCGCAGGGTATTGTGGCGCTGGGTATTGCGGTGCTGGGTATTGCGGCGCTGGGTATTGCGGTGCTGGGTATTGCGGTGCTGGGTAATTTGGTGCTGAGTATCGTGGCGCTGGGTAATGTAGTGCTGGGTTCTGTGGTGCCGGGTATTGTGGCGCTGGGTAATGTAGTGCCGGGTACTGTGGTGCCGGGTATTGTGGCGCTGGGTAATGTAGTGCCGGGTACTGTGGTGCCGGGTATTGTGGCGCTGGGTAATGTAGTGCTGGGTACTGTGGTGCTGGGTATCGTGGCGCTGGGTATCGTGGCGCTGGGTATCGTGGCGCTGGGTAATGTAGTGCCGGGTACTGTGGTGCCGGGTATTGTGGCGCTGGGTATTGTGGCGCTGGGTAATGTAGTGCTGGGTTCTGTGGTGCCGGATATTGTGGTGCCGGGTATTGTAGTGTTGGGTATTGTGGTGCCGGGTATTGTGGTGCCGGGTATTGTGGCGCTGGGTAATGTAGTGCTGGGTACTGTGGTGCTGGGTATCGTGGCGCTGGGTATCGTGGCGCTGGGTACTGTGGCGCTGGGTACCGTGGTGCTGGGTATCGTGGCGCTGGGTAATGTAGTGCCGGGTACTGTGGTGCCGGGTATTGTGGCGCTGGGTAATGTAGTGCTGGGTTCTGTGGTGCCGGATATTGTGGTGTTGGGTATTGTGGTGCCGGGTATTGTGGTGCCGGGTATTGTGGCGCTGGGTAATGTAGTGCCGGGTATTGTGGCGCTGGGTA